>NC_135783.1:239694321-239899321 GCF_051106095.1 Pogona vitticeps | reverse complement strand
TTACAATTTGGTAACAGGAAAAAGATTTTTTTCCCCCTGTTGGGGATGGGGAATAAAATATTTCTTCCTTATGAAAGTTGGAACATGCCAGAACTCATAGAAGAGGAGGGAAAAATTAAAAAATGGTTTGATCATCACTCAGAGAAATCCCATTTTGTGATATTAATGGTGCTAATGATCTGAATGTTCGCAGTGTGATGTAGTGGATAGAGTACTGGACTAGGACTCAGGAGACTTGGGTTCAAATCCCGGATGCAGTCTTAGGAAACCAACAGGTAAAACCACCCCTTAAATACCTCACTTATTTATAAATCAGTTCTGACTTGACAGCAATAGTGGCAAAAACAAATTGATCTAAATCTATTTAGCCATTTTCTTAAACATCTGTTTGACCTGTTTCTTAAGAGGAACATATTAGATGGGCTCATGACTCAGTGTCTCAATGAAATCAATCAAACAAGTTGCCTTTAGTCACATATTTCTGATCTGTCTTCCTGCTTTCAATGTGACTTAGAGTGCAATCAGGCAGGAAAACAGCTTGCGTTTTAGACTGCTTGTGTCATGGTCCAGTGAGAGCTATTTTATGGTGATCACATGATGCGCAGGAGATCACAAATAAATCCAAACCTCCTCCATGCCTAAGCTAGACCTGTTTGGTCTAGAAGCAAGGGAGCTGGGCTGGAATCATTCCCTGACAGATAGAAGGGTCACTTTAATGGAGATCACAACACTTTCCAGAAAGATCAGATGCTATACTTTCTTGCTGTCTGATTGCACCCATACACTCAAGTAGGCAGTAGACAAATTGGGCCAGTCATCATGAAGGTAGAGGTGCTCATATGGAACTAAAAGCAAGCCCATAACAACAAACCCTCCTCTCTTCATGCAGGATTTCCTCCAATAGTTGTGTTTTGAAAGTGTATCCCTGGAAACACTTGTCTTCCTGGGAAGCTTAATAGGATTTCAGCAATGGACAGTCATTCCCAAAAGAGGGGTGGTCCATCACATGGGAAGTGGGGAGCTTATCTGAACAGCACCCAGAGTCATATCCAAAGTAAAGTCATAAGGGTCAGTAACCCACAGAGAAAATCCAAAAGTGCAAACATTTTTGTTGACTTATAATATCACTCGTGAGACATCCTTGATCACTCATAAAGATTACTGAGTCAGTCACTGTCTGAGCCTAGTGTGTTGAACAAAGGGGTTGTGTGTCAGCCTCTGGACTAGCTCTCCGAAACTCCTACAACCTCAATTCAGGGCTGGCCTAAAACATTTTCTTGTTGAAGGCAGAGCAATAACTGGTGCCTTCCATCTACCTACTTAGGCCAAGGTATATGACACAGTTCCTAAAACTAGCTCTGTTATTTTGGCACAAGAGACAGAAAATCCCACAAAAAACTCCTCCATTTCCAGCAGGAAAGATGCAATAGTAAAGAATAAAGCTCCTAACAGTTTGTTTCCCTTTCATGATAACCAAAATCTGCTGCCTTGAGGTAGGCGCCTCACTTTGCCTTATGGCAGGGCTGGTCCCAACGCTGAGCTTAGTACACCAACAAATGATACTTTGGCAAATGACACCATCAGTCCTGCTGTCACCCCATTTTCCTGCTCCATGACAGATCTAGTCTCCCATCAGAATTGGATAAAGACATTTTCCTAGTTCAAGGGGAGGAACAAGAAGCAGTACATATACATACCACCAAAGAGCAGTCAAGGTCAGAATTTAATTAATTAATTAATTAATTAATTAATTAATTAATTAGTTTGTTTGTTTGTTTGTTTGTTTGTTTGTTTGTTTGTTTGTTTGTTTTCATATCCCGGCCATCTAGTAGCTAGGCTACTACTCTGGCTGGCTAACAGAAGGAGAACACAGCCATAAACAATAAAGATAAAAACAATAAAACAACAGAGAGAAAAGGGGGGTTGGCACATGGCATGGAAAATCCCACAAGTGCATAGTGCCATGGATGTCTAGGAGCTCCCTCTGCCTTTTGAGCAAGCTCAGGAGCAGCCAATTAGAAGGGCATTTTTCCCACCACCACCATGGCTTGCAATGTACGGCAGTTTATACATTGTTACTTGCTAGAGTGCCTCTGCTCATATCTGGAAGTAAAAAACACAATTTTAGTAACTTAAACTGTTAACAGTTTATACACTTTCATGACTCCCAAAATCTGCAACGTAAGGGAGCTGCCTCATACGGCCTAATACACTGATATATATGTTAGCCTTGGTCACTGTTATCGATGCTGCCCTGCAATGCAAAGTTATAGAAGAGTTTGGGGCCCCTCTGATAGTGCATTCTCATGTCTCATAAAGCTACATCTGATCAGACCAGTGACCCATATTCAAGAATATGCAACATAGAGAGATTCTATGTCAGACACAGAGGGAATCTTCAGCAGATTATTCTATCTACAAGGAATCCCCAGAGTGAATTCTTTGAAAAACATGGTCTTATTATGTTGAGCTGCCTGAACTCATCTCTCCAAAACCAGCTGGAAGGAAAGCTCACCCAAGGCCTTTATACATGACAGGAAGAAAGAGCTATGAACAATGTTGGTTTTCTCCTATTGCTCTAAATGGCCTGATTTAGCTTTGGGAGCAGCTCCAACATTCGTTAACAGACAAGCACAAGGCAAAGCTTGAGACCTGGTTCCCAAACAGGCCAATTTATCTTTCAAGGTATTTTCTTTCTCTTCCCCCCTCTTCCTTATACCCCCTCCTCTTCTTGCAGTGCCTAAATTTGGCCTTCCAATAACATTTGTGTAATATAAAGTTACACAGAGAATATTGCCAAAGCCGGCTCAGTTCTAGACCCTCCGCCTGGAAATGCTGGATGAATGGGCTGCTTTTTTTTCTTGTCACTCTCAGCCCCATGTGTTTCTCAACACCTCTCAATATGTATTTTAACTTTATTTTATTTAAAGAAGGGAGTGCGGAAGGATTATGCTTCTGGTTTCATAGCCCATTGGCTTTCCTTTGCTTGCTGGGCAGCATGGTTCTTGGGGAACTTGTTGGTCAGTGAGCAATGTGCTGGTGGAGGAATCTGAGTGTTCTCAATGAGACTCTAAAGCAATACATGAAAACAACACAAAAGAGTTCAAATATTTAATATTTCAAAGGTGGACATAAACCAACACAAGGCATTCGGTGTCCAGCCTTGAAAAAAATCTATCAGTCACCACCACCACTATGTCGTCGTCATCTTCATCTTCATCTTCATCTTCATCTTCATCTTCATCATCATCATCATCATCATCATCATCATCATCATCATCATCATCATCATCATCAAGGGCAACACAACTTTTCCCAACATTTGAAGTGAAATGCAGAGTGCCACACAGCATTTGCTACTGTCCAGAGATAAATTATTTATTCTCCATTCCTCCAATATTAGCTTCAAATTCGTCCCTGAAGCCATGGAAGCAAGGTCCTTTGTTTTGGAAGTGACTAGGTGGAACTCAGCTTACACTCAAAGTAGAGAGAGTGGACTTCCTTGGGTTTTCTCGACTTTCCTTTACTTGCTGTGCTCTTCTTTCAATTTTAGACTGCTATTCTTAGGGTTGCTAATGTCACATCCCTCTCACACCTCTTTTGTCTCTCCAATGAAGAAATGTATTGCCTTTGTCCTCTAGAGCAGTGGTCCCCAACCTTGGGCCTCCAGATGTTCTTGGACTTCAACACCCAGAAATCCTGGCCAGCAGAGATGGTGGTGAAGGCTTCTGGGAGTTGTAGTCCAAGAACATCTGGAGGCCCAAGGTTGGGGACCACTGCTCTAGAGTGGACAAGGGCAGCCATGGCTCCTGGCATCCCTAATTTTACAGCTCACCTAAACAAAATGTATGGCTCAGATGGATGTGAGCTGGAACTGTGATCCCTTTTCTCCATGCATCTGGAAATAGTCACACCAAACTTCCATACTTGTTTTAATCTTTCCTTGAATGTAATCTGAAGTTGCAATCCTCTTGATCTACAGCAAGAAGCTATGGCTTGTGTGCACATGCAACTAAGTGAGCAAAGGAAGAAGAGAGCTCCCTATAGGAAATGAAAAAAAAAGAAGAAGTAGAGGCAGTGGCAGTCATAGGCCCACCACTACCGGTGCTTGGTTCTGGTAAGTGGCACAACTTTCCACAGTTACAAAATCCTTCCAGATGTGGGAGAGAATAGCATATCTCCTGCCCTCTGTGTCCCACCACCTCAGGTGGCTGTCTGATTAAAGCTAAGAGCAGGGCTGGCCTCATCATCCATCACTCCTGGCATTAAACAGGAAGTCTGGACTCTTAAAAACAGAATATAAGAAGCATACGTAACTGGACCCATGTAATAAAAGAAGGGGAGAATGAAATGACAGAAAATCTCATATTCTTTTCAGGTAACGCAGAGACAGGGTAAGATGGCACATGTTGCCTTCATCAGTGGTTTAACTCCTATATTATAATAACCATAGAACTGGAGAGCTGGAAGGGACCCTATGGATCATCAAGTCCAGCCCCTGTCAAGGAGACACAGTGGGGGAATCAAACTCCCAACCTCTGGCTTTGCAACCAGAGACCTAAACCACTGAGCTATCCCACAGTTCTACAACACCATACCTCCAGAAACATAAGGTATCAAAACCACAGCTTTTAAGGGACTTTAATTTCAACATGGTGGACATTTAACAACAACAGTATAAATTTTGCTTTATTCTACCCTTCTTACAAACAAGTTATAGTGGTGCACAACCTTTCTGCACCTTTACTGTTATCCGTGTAGCAATCATGAGATTGTCAGGCTGGAAGTCAGTGACAGGCTCAGGATCAGGAAATTATGGCAGTTTGGACTGAGAAGATAAGCGGTTTGAGAAAGGAGTCAAGGAGGCCATACATATGCATAAAGAAAGTCCCTCACCCCCATTTCTTTGTCCTTCTAACGAGCCTATTCAAACCAGGAGGGAGTGAAACCAACATGGAGGATATATCAGGGGTCTCCTACCAACTCTCCTCAGACTGAAGAAGCTACTTGGATGAGTAGTGAAACATTTCAACCTAATAAGAAAGAAGTCCAGTTGCCATGACTCAACTTCCAGATAACCTCACCTCGATGACTGAGAAGCTTCACAGATATCAGGAAATTATCCTCATGGATGGATGTGGGCTTCTTTCCCCCAGGGTTTCCTCAAGTTCAATTGCCAGCAATTACACTAAACTATCTCCCAAGGTTGTGACCTTGTTTTTAGCAAACTGTTTGCTGGTTGGTTGGTCTTGAGGATCTGCAGTTTGACATGGTATAGTACTAACAGAGATTTATTTCCTCAGGAAAAACCTTTGCTGACCAACAAAGAGTACTTGTCTGCTACTCTAATTTCTGCCATATCCATTGATTCCAGAAATTCCAATAAAATAAATGAATCATTCACAAACTTCTGCTACACGTGACAATTATATATTCTATCTACTTTATAACACTTATGCACTTATTGCTGTGATTATGATATCTCTATCTTAATTCCAAACATTTTAAACATTAAAGAGTAGTATTAAAAAAATAATACCTGAGTTCTTGGGCTTGTAGTAATATTTGAACACAATCTCATTTCTGGCACCAGTTTCCCTCCATCTGCGAAGGTTTCCCACAGCCATAGCTTACTTCAAAGCTCTACATAAAGGTTTGCTACATGACTCAACTGCTTCAATCCAGATTTATCTACCTGGGAAACATCTGAGCTGGCAGTAATTTGTGCCTGCAAACTTGTGGTCTGTTTCAATATTGATGTCTAAAATCAGCCCTGTATCAGAGGCTACAGAGCTTGGGAAGTTGTTGTGGCAAACCCAGACCTACTGGGATATGTCACACAGTTACACTAAGCTGCCACCAACCATTCCCTATAATAAGTCACACAGACCAGGGATGGATTTTTAAACAACAAAAAGAATAAGGTTTATTTTAAATACAAACAGGGTAAATAAAACAATCAGGTGAATAAAATAAAGTAACGTGGCTTATTCTCACACACACAAGCATACAGTTTGGTTCACCTAGAACCTTTAACTTAAAGCACAGACCCTGAACCCATCAGTTCTGGCTAACCAACAGACCCCTGAACCTATCAGGGTGGTACTCTGACCCACAGTAGTACCCTGTCAGACACCCAGACTCCCACAACAGCTTCTTCTTCCCCAGCTGCTGCTTCGTCCCAACCCAGTGTCTCACAGTCTGTCTCAGCATCTCCCTTCACCACACAGGCATCACATATTTATACAGTACAGCCCCTCCTCCTGATGTCCCGCCTTCCACTCCCCATAGGATGGAACTTTCCCTCCAAACCCATGACAGACAGGTAACATCAGTGCTGTTATGTAACACCTCCCCTCTTTATAAGTTGTTTTGTAGGGGGAAAGCTAAGGTGCTTTTCACCAAAAAAACAACCTGTATAAAACACACAACACCAATTATACCTACCATATTATACTTACTTACATTCTAAGTTAAACATTTCAAATAGGCATTTAAACATTTACCATATACATTACATCAATTTACCTTTATTAATACAAACCAATTTAAAACCAGGTACATTTTAACTTTTTGTTTTCATTATATACATATAGTCCATGTTCTTTCGCCGTCTTCAGTCTTCAGGTCTTCTTGATAAGGCGTCAGCAACACAGTTCACTGACCCTCTGACCACCTTCACTTCAAAGTCATAGTCCTGTAAGTTCAAAGCCCACCTCATAAGTTTGCTATTGTGGGTTTTCATTGTCTTTAACCATTGCAATGGTGAATGGTCAGTACACAGAACAAAATGTCTTCCCCAGATGTAAGGCTTGGCCTTCTGGATCGCGTAGACTATGGCCAAACACTCCTTCTCCACGGTTGCCAAATGTCTCTCACCTTTTTGAAGTTTCCTACTCAGGTAGGACACTGGATGCTGGTCACCATTCTCATCCTCCTGGCACAGAACTGCTCCTACCCCGCTGTTAGACGCATCGGTGTAGATGATAAACTCCCGGTCGAAGTCTGGAGCACGCAGGACAGGATAGTTGATTAACGCCTCCTTCAACCTCTGGAACGCCGCCTCACAGTCGCTGGTCCACGGGATGCGGTCATCAGCCTTCTTCCTCGTCAGATCGGTCAGCGGAGCCGCAATCTCGCTAAACCTCGGGATGAACTTTCTGTAGTAGCCCACCAACCCAAGAAATGATTTGACTTTTTCTTGGTGTTGGGTCTAGGCCAATCACGAACAGCTTCTATTTTGGCCTCCAGGGGTTTTATCACTCCTCCCCCTACCATGTGACCCAAGTATTTTATTTCTGGGCTACCCAGCTGACACTTGCTGGCCTTTACTGTTAGCCCTGCTGCACTTAACCTCTGCAGCACTAACTCCAGGTGTATCAGGTGATCTTCCCAGGTATTACTGAAGATCCCTATGTCGTCAATGTAGGCCACTGTAAAGTCACTGAGCCCTGCCAAGGTCTGGTCCATCAGCCTTTGGAATGTGGCTGGTGCATTTCTGAGACCAAAGCTCAGGACTCGAAACTCATAGAGACCAAAAGGGCTGCAAAAGGCAGTTTTTTCTTGATCCCTGGGATCAATTCTTAATTGCCAATATCCCTTTACCAGGTCCAATGATGAGATGAACCGACAACCCCCTATGGTTTCAATCAGGTTGTCTAGCCTGGGCATTGGGTAGGCATCAGGAGTGATTACACGGTTTAATTTCCTGTAATCGACACAAAACCTAATGCTCCCATCAGGCTTGTCCACAAGGACTATCGGAGAGGACCAAGGACTAGAAGAGGGGACGATTATGTTCTCCCTAAGCATCTCGTCCAGCTCCTTCCGCACCTTGTCCCTATAGGGTCCCGTTACTCGGTATGGGGATACTGCCTGCGGGGGTGCATCCCCTGTATGGATCCGATGCATCACTCCCTTCACTATCCCCGGCTTGTTGGAAAACACCTGTTGATATTTACTAAGCAGCATTTTTAGTTCTTGCTGCTGGTCTTGGGTGAGTGCAGGACTGATCTTTACCTCCTCTGGGTTGTATTTTACTTCCCCTCTACCCTCCCAGAAGGGTAATTCAGCTTCCTCACTCTCAGCTGCTTTTATCGCGAATAAAACCCTCTGTTCCCCTCTGTAGTAGGGTTTTAGGGCATTCACATGAACCACCCTCCTTGCTTGGTTCTCCTCCTGCTCTATTAGGTAGTTCAGGTCTGACATCTTGGAAATGACCCTATATGGTCCTGCCCATTTGAGCTGCAGTTTATTCTCTCTGCAGGGCCTAAGCCAAAGCACTTCCTCCCCTGGGTCAAAGTGCCTCTCTCTAGCTTTGTGGTCATACCATGTTTTCTGTCTGACCTTCTGAGCTTGCAGGTTTTCTGCTGCCAGCTCTAGATTTCTCCTTAGGTCGTTCATCAAGGTGTCTATGTAAGTCACAACGTCTTGTGGGTCATCCTGGGTGATCTGCTCCCAATCTTGCTTGATCAAATCAAGGGGCCCTTTCACCCCTAAGTGTGCAGCCAACATGTCAGAGTGACCCCTTTGTAAGATCATGGGGCGATACTTTTCAGGTACCACCAGCTGACTTCTGATCCCATCTCCCCCTTTTGAGATATTCCTCAGGGTCTCTCTATATAAAATCCCCTTTTCCTCCAGAAATCTCACTGGGGTTTCAGGTGTTAGCTGGGCGTCAGTCACCTGTTCAAAACACTTTTGGAGAGTGGCGTCTGCCTTTTGCTCCTGTCCAAATCTGCTGTCTGTGGTTAAGGTTTCCACCACAGCTTCTGAACTCCCCTCTGCTTCCGCCTCTGGCTCATCATTACCCCCCTGAACTGTCCCCGTGGTGGCTTGTGAGCGTGTAATCACTAGCACCCTTTTCACATGTTCAGCCAGGTCATTTCCCACGAGCACGGCTGCTGGCAGAGTCGATGAAATCGCTAGCCGCCAATCTCCCCTCCAGCCTTGAAAGTTGACAGGTACCTCTGCTACTGGCAGAGAGATTACCTGCCCCTCAATCCCTGCCACCTTCATGCTCTCATTTGGGATTATAAACTCCCTAGGAATAATATCTGGATGGCACAGGGTTACCTGGGAACAAGTGTCCCGCAGCCCCCTATACTGACGGTCAAGTATTCCTACGTCCACCCCGGCTGTCTCAAACAACTGAGAATCTGTTTTCACCAGCAAGCAGCGCTTTACCTCTATAAGAGGACCATTTTCCTCAGCCTGATCAGCATAGGTAGCTGTTCCAGACTGAGTAGCCATGGCAACAGGCTCCCTCAGTGACACTGAGCCTTGCTCTTTCTGGACACAGAACACAGCTTTTGGCTTGGTCCCACTAGAATTCTGAGGCACCATCCCTTTTAGCTGCTTCAATTTCTCACACTCTGAGATCAGATGACCCTTTCCCTGACAGAAATAACATTTTCTGGTGTATTTGGATTCTCTCTCCTCTTGTTTCGGTTTTCCCTCCAAATTCTGAGGGCTTGGTTTCATGCCTGAGGGCTTCCCTTCACCATGGGCCCCTCCCCCTTGCTGGCTTTTCCCTGGTCCCTGAGAGTACTTGCTGTAGGTTTCTTTGGGTTTACCTACAGATTTCCCCTCACCCAAGGGCTTTCTTATTTGGGAAATAAAATCTGCAATCTCTGCGGCTGCTGCCACAGATTTCGGTTTCCTTTCCCTCACCTGGAATTTCAATTCCCCCTGCAGGACTGAATAGAACTGTTCCAGTGCTATCAAGTCTTTAAGCTGTTCATAGGTCTCTGTTCCTTCCTGCGATAGCCATTTCTCAAGCAGCCTCACCAATTGGGCCCCCACTTGGGTAAAAGTCTGTTCTGGCTTTTTGGTGAGGGACCTGAATCTTTGTCTCAGCTGCTCTGCATTTATCCCATGTCTGGCAAACACCAGTTTTTTAAACTCTGCAAAATCTTTCATCAATTCCTCAGGCATCTCGGCATAAACCTCAGCCAGGCTACCACTGATTAAAGATCGCATGATGGTCATCTTCTCAGTTTCCCTCACTGAGAAGTCCACAAACGCTCTTTCCACTAAGGAAAAGAACACCTCAGGACAATCTCCCTTGTGGTACACAGGGAATTTCTTCAGGTCAGCCTTAGACAGTTGGCCTCCCTCAGAATCCCTATTATTATTATTGTTCTGGTTCATCATTTCCAGTTTTCTTAATTCAAACGCCATTCTTTCTTTTTCCAGAGCAATTCTCTCTCTCTCCCTCTCCATTTCCATTCTCTCTCTCTCTAATCTTTCTTCTTTTTCCAATTGCCTCATCCTCAATTCATGCTGTTGGGCTATGAGCAATTTTCTGAGCTCTGGGTTCTGTTCTCCTGTGCTGTCACCCTGCACTGAGCCAAATTCATCCTCAGAACCTTGGTCAATCTGGGGGTCTTTCACTTCACTCATTTCTGCTACTTGGCTTCGAGTCAAGGGCATAACCCCCCCCTCAGAACAGGCTGCTTTAAAAGTCAAGCCTCAGAATAAAACGACCACTTTTTTTCCTTCTTGCCTCAGAACCAGCTCTCCCTAGAGATTGCTGCTGTTCTTCAGCACTTAAATCGCAACAGTATCGAGTCAGAGCCTACCCCCCTCTGCTGGGCCTCTCAGCTGGCAAGCTAGCTCGCTGTTGCTACGCAGTTTTGCCTCAGCGTTTTCCCGCCAAAATCAGGCTGCCTCAGAGCACCTAAATCTAAGTCTCCCCAGTTGGCACGTTCTTCTACTAGCGCACCTCCCCGTGAGGTACACCTAGAAGATTACCTACGCGCCTCAGACTGTCCCTGACTAGACCCCCCTTGCTCTGGGCACACTTGCCAAGGCTTTGCTGGACCGCTGGACAACTGGACCAGTCGTATCCCACACGCTGGACACCAATCAATGTGGCAAACCCAGACCTACTGGGATATGTCACACAGTTACACTAAGCTGCCACCAACCATTCCCTATAATAAGTCACACAGACCAGGGATGGATTTTTAAACAACAAAAAGAATAAGGTTTATTTTAAATACAAACAGGGTAAATAAAACAATCAGGTGAATAAAATAAAGTAACGTGGCTTATTCTCACACACACAAGCATACAGTTTGGTTCACCTAGAACCTTTAACTTAAAGCACAGACCCTGAACCCATCAGTTCTGGCTAACCAACAGACCCCTGAACCTATCAGGGTGGTACTCTGACCCACAGTAGTACCCTGTCAGACACCCAGACTCCCACAACAGCTTCTTCTTCCCCAGCTGCTGCTTCGTCCCAACCCAGTGTCTCACAGTCTGTCTCAGCATCTCCCTTCACCACACAGGCATCACATATTTATACAGTACAGCCCCTCCTCCTGATGTCCCGCCTTCCACTCCCCATAGGATGGAACTTTCCCTCCAAACCCATGACAGACAGGTAACATCAGTGCTGTTATGTAACAGTTGTTTTTAAGACGATCGAATGTCAGGTATGAATATATAATATACCAAATTTAAGATGTGTGATCATACCTACCTTTTGGCATTATTTCAGTGGTACATCTTGCTTTTTTCTCCCTTTGCAGCCTCAAGACAATGTAAAGAACTCTCCTCTTCCTCTGCATTTTATCCTCAGAGCAAACCTGTGAGGTCGGTCAGACTGAGGAAGGGAGAGAGAAAAGTTGGCCTTAGGTCACCCAGTAGGTTTCATCATCCAGTGGAACCTGAATAGGGTTCAACCAAGTCCTAGTCCAACAATCTAGACAAGACACCACACTGGAAGATCCCAGAAATCAGCACTGTAACTACATAATTCAAATCAACGTACCACGTGTGAAACATAATCACAACCCAGCCCATTTATAATGCATTTCAGGAATAGCGAGGAAGCTGCTTCTGTAGGATGGAATTTCCAGGATCGGGAGCTAGTATCTAGAAAGTGCCCGGTGAACTCAGTAACTGACCATGTCCCTTATCTTAAAGTAGAGATTATTGTATCTTGGAGGTCAGAAACCTTATTGTGGGGGGAAATGATGTAACCATTGGTTGGGGGTAACAGCTTTCTCTTTACAGTATCTTCAGGAGAGGCTTTCTGACTGGAACTTTTCATTATTGCTGTTCTTGTTATTACTACCATCATTCTCGTCATTATACACTGCTTGGAAACAATATTTAAAAACTGAAAAGCTGCTTACTAATTCTTCAGATTAATCAACATACAGCTGAAGGTTGGGACCTAGCATTGTAAGAACTGATCAACGCCTAACTCATGTTGCATTTATCTAAATCTCACTTGCATTCTCATCCTGTCCTACTGGATTGCAGGAAACCTCTGTTTTTAAAACTAGCAAAGACAGTGTGTTCAGGATCTTCTGCACCCCAGAATCTACTTTTATCTACATGTTAATATATTCGTTATTTTCCATTGACTACAGTGTGTTTATGTGTTTGTGTGTTTTTCAAATGTAATTTTTTTTAAAAAATGTGTGAACAATATCATGCATATTTTTTTCTCTGAAATGTGCCATCAGCCAGGTACACATATATAATTTTGAGGCAGTGAATATTTGGACCTGTAGTGAGTCTTAAAGGTGTAAAACAGACATTTTTCACTGAGATAATAAAATCAGTAGTTGTCTCTTTCATCTTTCAGGGAGCACTTAGACAGCTAGGCATAGCAAGCATTCCTTAGCACAGTGGTCCCCAGCCTTGGGCCTCCAGATGTTCTTGGACTACAACTCCCAAAAGCCTTCACCACCACCTCTGCTGGCCAGTATTTCTGGGAGTTGAAGTCCAAGAACATCTGGAGGCCCAAGGGTGGGGACCACTGCCTTAGCAGGTCACTCACTGTCTTCCTTGAGGGAGAGGCACTGTAATTCTGTTGATATTACAAAAATCATTTCTAAATTTGCATCTGTACATATGGGTTTGCATATGCTATTTCATGCAACCCAGTGTCCTCCTTTGTGCCCCATTATCAGGACATGCCTTCTCCCTTTCTGTGATGTGTAGGTGGCCACCTTAACCTTCAGCCACAATCATCATTTCAATTCTGCAGCTCCACTATTTGAAGTCAGAGAGCTTGGATTAAAAGACATTTAGATCATACCTCTTAGCACAGGTAGATTCCATGTTGCTTGATGTCGCTTTGACTTTTCCAAATATGTCTGGCCTTGGAATTCATTTTGCATGGCTACAAAAGTCTGACATCGGCTCACTTTTCTACCAGTTTTTATCTGTGTGTGCATTGTTTAGCTGGTGCAAAGCACCCTCTGCCAAGGTTAATACACTCATGAGCCTGGGAACAGCACGTTGCTTCATTGCCCTCTCCTTTTTCAATAGGAACGATTGTTCTGCACAGAAGCTGCCTAGCTCTTTCAGAGGCCTGAGTCCATAATCACTGCTAGGCTACCCAAGCTTGCTTTTTCAGCCAATGCACTGAGGGATGTGGGGGGGGGGAGGAGGAGGCTGTGACATGAAAGTAAACAGAACAGAATCCATCTGTTAATCAAGGGGAGCGACACACTCCAGCTTGATTTAGTTGCTGTTTCAGGTTAGCCTCATGCAGGCTCAATGGGCTCCTATATTGTTTTTAGCATTGGTGAATGCAAGTGTTTCAGGCTATTTTAAGCCACGGTAGTAGAGACAGTGCAATAAAAATAAAATAAAATAAAATGTCTGCCTCTTCACAGTGCAGCTAAGGGGGAAATGGCAGGGAGGGATGAGGGAGTCAGTCACAGATCAAGCAGCAACACCCAGATTCCCGGCTGCTGCACTGTGTCCTCTTAGCCCAGTTGAACAACTGTTTACAATCGACAGAAAGTATGTGCTCAAGGGTTGTGTAACAGACCTCATCACTCTACAGCTTTGACAGGTAGACTGCCTCTTTGAAAGCTCAGGGCTGGCCCAGGACAATTTGTCCCCTGAGGGGAAATGGCATCTACTCATCCAAGTCAAGGTGCATAACCCCAAGCCAGCCAAGTTATTTTGGCACATGGGGTGGAAAATCCCAGAAGCATCTTTACCCATCCCTAGTAATAAAAAAGAAAGCAATAATAACAAATTAAATAACGAACAATTTTATGCCTTTACGTGGGTCTTCTGCCTGAGGAGGCTGCTTCATTCTGCCTAAATGATTGGGCCTGTGAAAGCCATTTCCTAATGCTCTTGAAGCTGATCTTCCATGTCTGTGAGAGCTTTTGTTCTCACCAGCTGCAACAAATTGGTTAGTGTTGGTGAGTGACCTGGTATAAAGAATGTTTTCAGGTTCTTCCCCTAATCCTGAAGTAGCTGACAAAGAAAATAAAGTCAGGGTGAATAGGTACTGTTTCATGGTCTCCTTCACTAAGCAGCAGAATGCCCAGAGTCATTTTTAAGTTCTCCTTTGGAAGAGAAAGACCACCAACACAAACATATCTGGAAACAATGACCAGACATGAAAAAGTGTTGTCCACCTTGCTGCATTGCTTGACAAAACGGTGTCATATTTTGCAATCTTCAATCCCTAGTATCGTTTTGTGGATAGAGTGATGGACTAGGAATCAGGAGGCCTAGGTCTGAATCCCCCTCTCAGCCATGGAAACTCACTGGGGGTATAGCACTGGTAAAATCACTCCTTAAATACGTATCTCACTTACCTTGAAAGCCCTACTAGGGTTGCTATAAGTTGGTTTGGACTTGTCATAACACATAACAGCAACTACACAATACAGGAGTGCCAGTTTTTGATGTCTCTGCAGTGAAACCTTAAACACATGAAACTTCACTTGCATACTAAGGGAACATCTTAGTGTTATATCTTTTTTTAAAATAGATTAAGTAATTTTCCTGCATTAAAAAATAATTGTAGACTGCAGTACCACTGGCAGAAGCACTAAACAACATTTCTCAGGCTTCTCAACAGCAGGTTCTCCTTAAGAGTAAGCAGTTTGCTGATGGCTTTGGATGGGGCTCAAACCAGATTTTTTACATTCACTTCTGGCCTGCTAGTGCTTTTCCATTTCTGCCAGAAGAATAAAGTCTGTTTTTAGTATAGGCCAGCTGCCTTGTAAATCTTACGTATTCTTAACTTCAGACCTGTGTGTACACATCTATCTATTGAAAGAGAAAGAATAACAATGAGAATTCCCTTTGTCTGATATGTGGGAATAGGAAAGAGGAAATTGGAGGAGTAATGGAGGTGGAGAGAAAGATATACCAGTTACAAAGTACAGTAAAAGAATGGAATGTATAGTTGCCCTATTGCCCTGTGGGCAGGGGTGTTACTTGCATCCTAGCCATGCCACCCATTGCCTACTGAACTGATGTAGATTCCCAACTTTCCTCTAAAAAGAGGACAGACATGTTTTTGTACTACACAGTTGTAGCAGTTCATACTGCTTTGAACATCATGTCCTCATCCTGTGTAATTTTGCGAGGTGCTAAGTCCAGCCCTATTATACCCTGGGCAAGGATTACATTTTGAAGGCAGCCACTCAGAGTACCTTTAGCATTGATTTCCCAGCACCTCAACAAATTACACATCTCAGAACTCCTCAGAACAGTGCCACAACAATCAAAAGTGGCATGAAACCATTGTAACTGTGCCTTGCTTATGCACTTGATGTCTCCAGCTTCTTTTGTAGCTATGACAATGCAAAGCCTGCCAATGTTATGCTGCCTAATGGTTTCATAAGAAATGAATTTGCTTATGGCTTTCATAAGTTTAGCCAATGAGTGAGGTCGTAGTTGTGACTGACATCAGATTTTTCAGTCTCTGAGATTTACAATGCTAAGTGACCCATTCTTTATGCGCTGCTTGGATACAGATACAGTGCCCTTAATGCCCTGTAAGGAGTGTGAGAAACAAAGTTGCCACATTTTGCTCCCACTGCATTCTGGGTCCTCCAAAACTCCTCCTCACACATCCCAGCACCATATTTTTCCCTAGCCCTCTCTCATTTTTTTTCTTCTTCTGCTGTTCTGTGAATACTCATTTGAACCTCTGGACTCTTGAAAGCTTTCCCATAGCAGTCCAGCTTGCATGTGGAAGAAGCACAAATGGAAGGCTGTAGCATTTTGAAATGGATCGGGAACTATGTTAAAAGCTCTCACACATTCCCTTCGGTTACATTCTTCAGCCGTATTAGATTCGGAAAGATAATCCAAACTTGGCAGTCAGCAGAGGGGCAAAGAAGGAAATACATTCATGCTGGATGGTGTGATTCAACAACAACATTGTAAACTACTGCCTCAACATCCCCCCCAATCATTGAATCTATGCAGTACCTTTCCCTGGTGTATAACTTCACCCATTTTGCATGGCTTTGCATTCTGGAGACACTGAAACTCCCAGGAGTATTTCAGCATGCAATTACTGGTTCCAGTCCAAGACCCTTGCTTCTCATAGTCAATGTCCTCTCTAAAATTAGATATGTTTGCTTCCCTCGACCCTATCGTGACACAGGCAAGTCTGTTTCCATTTCACTTCAAGCAAAGAACATGGAGTGTGATGCAACATTATATAGTATTGGTGTCTGCTAAAAGCAGATTCAGTTGCCTGGTGCAGGTATATGGGTCTCAGGGCAGATGACAACGTAACTATAGGTTTTGCAAGGGTGCTGCAGCAGGAGATGTGCTGGGTAGCTCCATAGTTTAGGTATCTATCTGCAGAGCCAGAAGTTGTTTATTCAATTTCCCACTGTGCCTCCCTGACAGGGAATGGACTTGGTGATTCATAGGGTCCCATCCAGCTCTGCAGTTCTATGATGATGATGATGATGATGATGATGATGATGATGATGATGATGATGATGACGACAACAACATGGGTCTATAGCAGAGAGGACAAACAAAATGGATTTAGAATGTTTTAGCTTTGTTAAGGAATATTGACTAGAATGTGTTAAAATCAGGTCCCAGACCTACCCGAGGTCCCGTGTTGATGGTGGTGCAACAGCAAGGGGTTCCCTCTTGCAGCAGCTGGGTGGAAAAATAGTCCCTGCCACATGGGCCATATGAAAGGGATCACGGGAAGGCCCATGCTGGACCCAGGAGCATGGGTCAGCCCCACACTGGATGGTGCAGCAGGCGGAGGCAGGGGTTCCCTGCTGGAGAACTGGAACGGAGGGGTTTCCTCTCCAGTCTGCCAGCACAGCATAAGAAGGGGGTGTGCCAAAGATGAGAGCCTCAGTCTCGCCAGCGTGCTGTCCCTCAGCCCTCCCACCCTGGTGTTAGCATTAGTCTGGGGTGTACGCAGGGTGCTGGGGCATGTTTTGTTTCAATGTTTGTTGTTGTTGGCATGTAGATTTGTTGTTTCACTTGTCACAACTTTATGGCATTTTTGGTTGTTGGGATGGATCCAAGTGGTTGTTACGGCAGCAAGCAGGGACTTGCATGCCCGGGTTGGGGAGAAATCCCTGCAAGGGAACCAGGGGTGGGGCTGGGATCTACCCGAGCTTGGGAGGGGAGAATTGCCCCTGCCCCTGGTCGGCAGTGGCCTCACGGAGTGGCTTGTGGCTGTGTGGTCTACAGACAGAACTGTCATCCCGAGTGGCCTCTCAGGGGGACAATGGTCTGCATCTGGGGGACATGTGGGTCCACCAATGAGCTGGATCTGACTCAATGCTTGGCCAGAATAACTGCCACTGTAATCCATAAAGTTGTGGTCTTGTTATCCCAATTATGGTGTATGTGTCAGTCATTCACAAACCCAGGTGGCTCAGCAGTAGCCCATCAATGGCCACCATGCACTACCTTAATGACCACTCTTATGACCTATTTGTTTGCTGAATGTATGAGGAGTTAAGAGCAATTCTTTTTAAAGATTTAGGTCTACCACTGAGTGGTTCTGCTGTGTATTTGAGGAACTTCCTAATGGGGGTACTTCCTCATATATTTCTGAAAAGGTGACCTGCTTTACTTTTGATTAGATTAGCCATCCTTCAGTCTTGAGAGTCTATGGTAATGTGCTCTGTATGGAGGACTTGGAACAGCGTCTAGTTTGGCTGAGAAGGCCAATTCGAGAGTGACAGTCCCTTCCACACTGAAGACAAATACAACCTGTCCCCTGTCCAGCTCCCTGATTTTGCTGGTTTCGGGACTGCCTCTTTGCCTTAGCCTGCTGGACAAGTGTCTCTTCAAATTGGGAGAAGGCCGTGATGCAATGCCTGCCTCCAAGATGAACGGTCAGATGTCAGGGTTTCCCATCTGTTGAGGTCCATTCCTATGGCCTTCAGATCCCGTTTGCAGATATCCTTGTATTGCAGCTGTGGTCTCCCTCTGGAGCGATTTCCCTACACTAATTGTTGATGCAGGAGATCTTTTGGAATCTGACCATCAGCCATTTTCACGACATGCCCGAGCCAATGTAGATGTTGCTGTTTCAGTAATGTATACATGCTAAAAATTCCAGCTCATTCTAGGACTATTCTATTTGGAACTTTGTCCTGCCAGATGATACCAAAAATGCATCAGAGACAATGCATATGGAACGTGTTCAGCTTCCTCTCCTGCCATGCACAAAGGGTCCAGGACTCACTGCAGTACAGGAGCGTGCTCAGGACACCAACTCTATAGATCTGGATCTTGGTATATGCCATCAGCTTCTTATTAAGTCATACTCTCTTTGTGAGTCTAGAGAACATAGTAGCTGCTTTCCCAATGCATTTATCCATCTCAACACCTAGGGAGAGAGTTTCAGAGATCGTTGAGCCAAGGTACACAAAGTCATGAACAACCTCCAATCCTTGTGTGGAGATAGTAATAGAGGGAGGTGAGTCCACGCCCTGGCTGATAATTTGTCTTTTCTTCAGGCTGATTGTTAATCCAAAGTCTTGCCAGGCCTTGCTAAAACGATTCATGAGTTTTTGGAGGTCTTCAGCAGAGTGGGCAACAACAGCTGCATCATCGGCAAAGAGGAAGTCCCGCATGCATTTCAGCTGGACTTTGGTCTTTGCTCTCAATCTAGAGAGATTAAAGAGTTTTCCATCTGATTTTTCATCTTTTAGAGCAGCCATTTTAAGAAGGAAGGTCTGTGTTGATGACAAGCCATTTTTTAAAGATAAGAAAAATTTACTTGTTAGAGTGCTGGTGCTAAGTAATATTGACAGAAATAATACATTTATTTTATTTGATTATTTTTTTGTAATGAATGTAGCTCTACAAATAGACTTAATATTGTATTGATTGCCATACAGGTTTAAAAAGAAAATGTGATAATATTTAGATGCAGCGATTTTTAAAATTTGTTTCATATTCCACCTTTCCAGAATTCAGACAGTACCATATCTGAAGTGGGTGGGTGAGGGAGAGCTAGTAAACTGTACCCTTTTGATATTAAGGGTCCCAACATAGGGCACAAAACCTAAAATATTATCAGATTTGCCCTCAACTTCACAACAAAATTGAGCCCTAATGTATTTTTCTTTTTATTATTTGATACATATCACAGCAGAAAACAATGATGTTCTTTTTCATGGTGGCTTCTCCTAATGTCCCCCCCCACCTCCACGGCTTGTGTGTCCATGTTTTCTCTTCCATTTCCTCACTACTTCACTTGATAATTACAATGGCAAGTTTCCCCACCCAGAAACCTCTCATTTTTGCCTCTGTTACTCTGTTGTTTTACTTTATTTATGTTAAGTAGATTATGTAGCTCAGTCCCATGGTCTATATCCAGGTTCATTGCTGAAGTCTCTTGTATCCCATGAATACTTCCATTTATGGTAGGGAAAGGCCATGATTTTTACAAATTTTCCCAATTTCCTTGGAATCAAGAATATCACTTCTCCTACCCCTTGGGGGGGGGAATGCCCCTTCACTCCTGGAATAGATTCAGTGAAGCAATCAAAAAATGTCCACCCCCATTTGCATGTGGGACCCTTCAAAAAGGTGGCCATGCTTAGGCAGTGTGCCTTTCTAGATAGTTTCTCAGGCTGAAGACATAAATACACCAACAACTTAAACAAAAAACAACTTTACTGAATACAGTGGGATTTACTTCTGAGTAATCAACAGATTGCACAGTCATTAAACTGAAGAGTCCTGGAGTTTACAGGGCAGCTCAACATTGCTTCTTTCAAAAATCCCAAATCCAAATGTTTATTTTCCTAGAAGGAAAGAGAAGGCTTAATTTTTGAGGTTCCACCCCTGCTTTATTCCGGATTATTTATCAGTAAATTAAACTCACCATGGCTGAAAAAAATCATTTTCAAAACACAGATTTAGGGTTGAGAAAATGAAAAACAGGAGAAACCTCAACCAGCCAGACCCAACAGGAAAGGGGGGGGGGTACACGAATCTGTTGTTCTAGTCAGGCATCAAGCAAAGCTGCTCCTGGCATGATTTCCTGTCCCAGTCCATGCTGCCCAGTGGGGTACGTATCTCATTCAGATAATGCCAGCGATTAAACAGCTGCACTATACAGATTTTAATAAATTCCGCACAGCATGTCTACCATAATCAGGCCAGGAGTTTTATACAATTTGGCTGGTGATGTGTCCTGCATGGGGCAATGGGATAATTATAGCCATGTTCCTTTTTATCTCCAAACTGCAGGCTGGGCTCAGATTTTCCCCTCAGGGACATCCATCCTACCCTACTGCTACAAGATGGGTTAGAACAGTGGTTTTCACACTGCATTCCAATGAATCCTGAACGTCTTCAGCAGCTTATGAAGAAGAGACCAGCAATGGTTGGCTAACACTTCCTCAGCCACCTGCAACATGCGGGGGATCTAGCATGCAGAGGAGACAACTGAGGGACAGATTTAACATAAAAAAAGAATCCTTGCAGGGCAGGTGCTTGAAAAATAAACACCGTCAATGAGTTCTGCTAATGGAAGGATGATCAGAAGTCATATATCGTGGGTAATGGGTACTAATAGAGATGTCTGGCAGTTATAAAATAGTAATGGACTTTGGTAACACTTCAATTAAAAAAGCACACAAAAACATGCATTCAAAACATGGCTCCTCATGGATCCACATGATTTTTATGTAGGATCATCCCCAAACTGTGTGAACAGAATTTTGGACTAGATAGGACATTGGTCTGATCCAGCATGACAGTTGTGTTATGTTTTTAAATAAACATAAAAATAAAGTCTTCTAAGAAATTTAGGAATAGTGATTGACTGCTGCCTCTTACCGGTTGCCATGGCATTCTTCGACATCTCTTCACACATTATTATTTTTCTTGGTTCTCTGTTACTTAGAACTCTCAGTGCCTCCAATGTTCCTGTTTGAGCCCTTTTAGTGAGGTCTCCATCCCTGCCAAAGCGGAAAATACCTTTTCCACACCTGGTTCAGATCTCCTTCTTCTAATAAAAAGTAATGCATCTTCTGCTAAAGTCTGTAACTTTCCCAGCCACCCTCTTCCCCTCACCACACATCCCTCCAGCCATGCATTTGGTTCCAATTATCAGACAAACCCCAGCTAGGCCTGCCGTCGGTGGTCGCATTGGGAGAGGCAGCTGGGTCTGTAATTCCAGGCCCCCTTTGTCCCTCATCTGATATGAATTTCCAAAATGATAGATGGATTCTCTGATTGAAAGTTCTGGTCTGAATAAACCTTTTCATTCTTCTAAACATTTTGAGAGCCTTCTTCTTCAAGTGGCAGGAGCCGGGGGCGGGGGGCAGGGAGGAGACCTTCTTTCAGTAAATAATGCCATATGGAAAGGTTTGCTTTGCTCCTCTGGTCTAGTTGGTTTGTCACCCAGGCTGACAATACAAATAAATCCCTCTACCCTCAGTAGGTGAAGCAGACAAGATCCCATTCTAGAGATGCACAAGTTGAAACACAAAGAAAATATAAAGAATTGTCAATTCCATTTTGAATAACTAGGATGCTTAATGATTGCATGATCTTGGGACCCATGTGTTTCACCACTGCTCTTCTCTGACAGTGTTGAAAACTGCTATGAGAAGCAATTCGGCACTGAGAAAATTAAAGCTATGTAGCTACATTTCAATTTGAGGCAGGATGGGCAGCATTTGAAAGGCATATAGAGTGTGTACAAAAATACAGGCAATGAAGATTTACCATAGACCCAGTGGCTTAGTTGAGTCAAGCTGGGTTTCATGAACCAAGTTGTCAATCAGTCAATCTTTATTTGCGGTCTCAGACCCAATAGGATACATATATGTAATATTTAAAATAGATGTAAGCAATTAAAACATTTCAAGATAGCTAAAACTGCATAAATTAATAAAATAGATTACCCGTACACTGTTTTTTGTATGATGGGGTTAGGTAGAGGTCAAGATTGTTTTTCATATTCTTTGGGCAGAGAAGGACTTTGGCCACTGATTCAGTGGTTATCTTGTTTGTGTCGCTTAATAAATATTTTGTATGCCAAGTCAGAGTCCAACCTGGGAAGACATTCATTAGGGGCTTGAGGAAATTGATACTCTGTAAATTTGATTTACAGGTTTGTAAATTTGATTTCTGTAAAAATTACACTCAAAAAGGATGTGCTTCAAAGTTTCAATTTCTCTATCCTTACAGGGACAAGGGGTGCCAGAATATTGCCCATCTAAAATTGCGGATTGGAGGCAGTTAAATCGGGCTCTTGAGAAGACATGCCTGTGTTTTGGGACGATCAGATTCTCCAAATACCTAGCACTTTGGGAGAAATTATAGTTCAGGCCAAGGTGCAAGATGGAGTATGTTTTGTGAGTCTTTGAAATAGAATATTGAAAGTCAATGTCCCTAATCCCTTTTTCTAGGATAGAGTTGGCTGCCTTGGGTTCCTGGGCATAAAGAAAGTCCATAGAGAGCCCTAATAGATGCAGTTTGGCTGGAAAAGCTTTAAGCCATGAGCTATTATGGACATTTTCTGTATAAGGTTAAGATATCCCATGGAGGGATTAGCATGTAATATCTTATTCCAATATCTAAAAGCAAAGAGCCAAGCACTACATTCTAGTGATGTTAGACCAGTCTCTAATCATAAGGCAGCTGCAGGGACGCATCTTGGCATTCCCAGAATGGATCTTAGAAAAAATGAAAGAACACTCTCTATACTTGTGTGAAATCCTAGAATCCAAGTTGGTATACCATATAACAGTTGGGGCAGAATCTTGAACTTAAAAATTTGGATAGCAGCTGGCATAAATTGCCTCTCCCTTAGTAAAGAAAAAACTCAGGATAGCTTTCTGCATGTTCTGGGCTGCTTGGATTATGGACCGTCTATGGGCAGCCCAGGAAAGTTTATGGTGGAATATAATGCCTAGATACTTTAGCTGTTTTACTTGCTCAATGCAAGAACCATCAATTGTCCTATTTCTTGGTGTTACAGACTGAGCAATAACCATAATTTTGGTTTTAACAAAATTTATAACCAATTGGTTGCTCTTACAGTAGGTCATAAATGTACAGATCAGCCATTTAAGGCCTATTTAATAATAATAATAATAATAATAATAATAATAATAATAATAATAATAATAATAATAATAATAATAATAATAATAATAATAATAATAATAATTTATTGTCATTGTAAGTACATACACAGTATACCCATACAACGAAATTCACAGACACCCAGAGACCAGACAAATGCACACACATAAAATTCCACAAACACTCACCACCCACTAAAAGTCCCCCAGTAAAAATGCAAACATCTGCACCGCAGGCCAAGTAACACAGTCCTATTTTCGATAGGGACAGAAGAACCGTGTCATCTGCATAAAGCAGTAGGGGGCATTTGGTCTCTGCCAATCTAGGGGGATGGAAGTCTGTTCTAAGACATCACCCAAACTGATCTTTTAAATACAGGTTAAATAATGTGGGGGCTAATATACAGCCCTGTCGAACCCCTTTATTAGCCTTAATAGGTTTTGTCAGGTTTCCTTCTGTAGCACATCTAACACGAAGTGTGGTGCCCTGATAAAGACATTTAATAAGATATAGGAGTCTCTTATCTATATAGGTTTTGTATAATTTTGATCATAGAATATCTCTTGGGACACAATTAAAGGCTGATTGTAAGTCTAGGAATGCAGTATGCAGCCCATTACCATGAGAGGGCATATATTTCTCAGCAAGATGGCTCAAACTCATACAGTGATCGAGTGCTGATCTACCCTTTCTAAATCTTGCCTGTTCCATCCCCAAGATATTTTCCTCCTCTATCCAAGTAAGTAGTCTTTGATTTAAATGATTGGAATATAAGTTACCCAGCACAGAGAGTAGACTGATTGGTCTGTATTTGGTTGGGTCTCTTCTTTCTCCTTTCTTAAAGATAGGTATTATTATGGCTTCGGACCAAGCGATGGAAAATTTACCTGAGTTATTGATATGAGTAAACAAGTTTGCCAACAGAGGTGCCCACCAATCCATGTTAGCCTATAGCATTTCAGGGAGAATGGCATCTGTTCCCAGGGCCTTGCCTGATTTTATACTTCTAATCAGGGTTTTTGTTTCAGTCTCTGTGACTGGTGTCCATGGAGGAGTGTCATTTAAATTTATAGTTGGAAAGAAATCTATTGAGTATTCTTTAATGTCCCCAAAAAGAGTAGAGACGTGCTGTTCCCACACTTCTGCTGAGATGTTACAGCTGAGCTGTTTCGAGGACGAGCATCAGTGACAAGCGCCCAGAAGAGTTTAGATTTTTTTTTTTATTTAAAGTGCATTCTATTAATGCATTCCATCCCTTTTGAATTGCTTGTCTCTTTTTAAGTGCTATTAATTGTTTATATTTCTTTTTATTATATCATAATATTCTGCTGGTAATACGTTTACGTTTTCCTTTCTATAGTTGTTATATACTTCTCTCAGTTGTTTTTTAACTACATAACATTCCCTGTCAAACCACTTGGGGCCGCTTATCTTTAATGAGGCTTGTGGAATCAGTTGTTTGGAGGTTAGGGCCATATTCATCACATTGATCAGGACTGAGTAGTTATTTATGGCAATAGTGGCATTTGTGGCTCCTATGAGTGAATTTTTTAGGGACTCCCCCTCAGCGGAGCCAAAGAAGCCTTCTAGCGCATTGTGGGTTTCCTCAGTCCAGTGTATTCTCCTTTGTTTGAAGTTTAGAAATTTATCTTGGAGATGAGGTTTTGCACTCAGATGGACAGACTGTGAAAATAGGAGGGTGGTATTAAGGGGGAACCAAGACTGTGTTGGAAAGACCTTTCTCTTCAGGTACACTTTCCCTTTGTGGTTGGTTGTCCAAGAAGGGTTTTAAAATTTGACAGCTTATAATTTTTATTTATTTATTTAACTTTTTTGTTTTGAAATCTGTTTTAGTCACGCTTTTATCTCACATTTTAAATATAATGGTTATTGAACTCTTTTTAAAATATTCAAACAACATGCTTTTTTAGCTTTCAAATGTCTTTTTTAATGATATGTGCCACCTTGGATCCTTTTTTAGGTGAAAGGCAAGATGAAAAATATTTTAGCTAAATAAATATAAACAAATTGGGAAGACACAGTTCAGCTCCATTCAAGCCAAGGGCTGCACTGGCATTGACATCAGCATGAGAACTTCACCTGGACCTGGTTGAGCATTTTACATGTACAGTATTGCAAACGGAGAAGAAAATGTATTGCATCAAGAAAAGAAATACCGTCTTGAACTCACTTATTTATACATTTATTGATTGCAACCATACTATGGGTAGACACTAGAGGCAGTTTTTAAATTTTTTAAAAAATGATGTGTAGGAGTAGGATCCAATTAGTCCTGCCACTCATGGAACGCCTTCAAATAATACCACATTCTCTATCTCTCTGCCTGCTGCTATAAACACTCAAGATCTGTTCTGGATGTTTGAGTCCTCCAGGACATATTGTAGTGGAGTACAGGGGGCTGCAAATGGAAAGAGCAGAATAGTTACTTTTGGGGGCATGATGACTTCTATAATCCGCCAGTATCTGGCCATGCTAGATTAATAATTCTGGGCATTGTTGTCTGTCTGTCTGCCTGCCTCCTTGCCTCTTTCCATCAAGACTTTTTCCAAGCTCTGAAGGAAAGGAAGTGCAAATTCTGTTGCATAAGCAAAGTTCACTTGCAGAACTGTGGTCTTCCTATTCAATTTTGAAGAATGTTTATAAAAATTCATTCAAATCAAAGTTTTTCTTGTAGCATTGTTCAAACACCTGAGTATATTAATAATTTCCGAACTGAAAAGAAGTAAAAACATGCCTCATTTACTGCCTTGCCAGTGGTCATTACTTGCTCTAATAATCTAATATTAGATTAGTTTATCTAATACAGTATCTTATTTGCTTCAATGTGTAGCATTGTTACATCATACTATTTTTGCATAATTTTTGATCACCCGAGCAGACATGTGTGACTAATCTAGGAGCCAGTGCCTTCAGGAAAGGATGCTCAAGGATTTTGTCTCATCTGTTTCTCAAAGCAAACAGACTTGATCTGTATTTGCCAGACTAATGTATAGATCAAAATAGTGCAGTCTTGCATATTCTATAGGTGTTTGAATTGTGCAGTACAATTTTGAGCTCAAAATGAAAGCATACTGAAACTTCATATTTTATAATACAATCACTGGACGACCTCCTAGAAGAAGCCGAGGGGTACCACACTCTGGAATGGCAGGACAATATGCCCCCATGCTTAGCCCATGAGCTACTAGTTAAACAGACTTATAAATAGATAACCACTATGTAGCCTACAGATGTAACTCTTGTCCACCCTTCCCCCATGTTATTTATAGCCATTTCTACTTTTTATTTCCTTTTTTAGGTTAGTTTTTCAGGAGGTCCATTTCCTTATGACCATTCTTATTGGATCCAGAATGGCTTTCTTTTAAAAGATCCATTGCATTTACCTCACTCCTGAAAATTACACAGCTATAAATCATTCTTTCTAGACAGTTCCATGTCTCTGCTATCTCCATGTGGCACTTAGTGTGGTAGCTAGCTGCTGACCTTGTTGTCAACCATTACCCATCATCTCTTCATCCAGTGCAACTTTTGTTTCTGATTTGTATTTCTCCTGTGAAAACAGCCCTTCTGGGGGAACAGCCGTGCTTTTTGTGTTGTTTGAAAGAGGCAGGCAACATGTTTAGCTTTACCCACAGTTACTAAAGCACAGTACATTATTTCTATAAATGGGCCATGATGGTGTTTTGTTATGAAACGCCTTTTGACATAGGACGGCCACAACACTTAGCCTTCCAAATATATTTCAGCATTCTATAAAAATGTCAAATCTCCCAGTACTCCCAGGGTATATATGTGCATTTCTGAGAATTTAGCGCCACAAAGTTTTACCAAGATGGAGAGATGAGATATTTACGAGCTTTAAATACTGCCTTGCCTGAGTTGTAATCATCATTTTCTCCCCAAGGTTAGACATGGCATAACTATAGTAACAAAAAGTGTGAACTATCCCGAGGTAAACTAAGAGTTTTTTCAAAGCATGTGAGCCTAGCTACACATTGAACAAACCAAAGTGATAGGAAGAGAGTTGTCCTGCCACACTAGCTCCCTCTATGGAAGATGATTTTTGTGTGCCTCTCAGCCTGATAGAATCTCTTCAGTTTAAATTCAGGAAACAGAGAAGCTTTGGACCTCACCAATACTACCCCAAACCTTGTTTCAGAGTTTTCTGTATGATAGTGCTGGAAAGAAAGAAAAATAGAGATTTCTGCAGGCACATAAGCAAAGGCCTCATCCAAACCAAACCAAACCAGCCTCTTCACCTCCCCAATGCCCCTTTCTCTCCTGGTCAAGGTTAGGAGAAAGACATCTCTCCCAAAACCTGAATTATTGGTAGCTTGCTATCTGATAGGAATTGGGAATTGATAAAATTAAAGCTTTTATCAACCTTGCCGATCATTTACCTCACCTGAGTATATGAAGTCTTAAATGTGTATATATTATCTTACTAGTGACCCTGTAGGCCTTACAGCATACAAAATCAATATACCTATATCGCTAGAGGTAATAATGCAAGTTGAAAGAATGGCAAATTGACACCAAAGCGCCCTGATTCCAAATGTAATTTTAACCTCTCTGCTTCTAAATTCCTTTCATCTTTGATCCTCTTGTCCATTCAGGCATTTATGGCCGAGATATACAAATCTGGAACTCTAATGACAGTTCAAGGTCAATTCAGGATATCACTGTTTCTATTGCTGGTCTTGAAATTGTCTGGTTGTGCTCCGTTCTTCAGTTGTTGCCTCTTATTTAATTGATGTTAAACACCAGTGCTTAGTGTCTAAATATTTGCATTAAAGAGGCTGCCATAAAGAACAAGTTCAAGGCAGGACACTGAGCACATGAAGTGGAAGAGCAAGAGGCAATATGCAAATATTTAACAAACAGGTCAAGAGTACAAGACACATCAGACATCTCTTGAGATGAATGTCTAGTTGACATGAAAGATACCTAATCAGATAGCTTTAATTATGTTGCTCCTCCTTGATTATGAACCAGTGGTACATAATGATTTGCCTGGGACTGAAAATACCACTTCAATAAGAAGTTCTTCAAAAGACCACTAAAAAACAGTGGGTTCCAGAGGTCCTTAAGCTGCCACTGGTTTGTCAAGCAAAGTGAGGCAGATTTACAGGTTGAAAAGGTTGGCACATTTTTATGGAAGACAAATTGTTTCAAGAAGAGGAGATAAATTTCTGGTGCCAGTTTGGTGAGACTGGCAGAGGAAAAAAGTAGACAACATTTTTGCAACAGTGTTATATTTGATGGCCTTTGTATTGAAACATGTCCCAAATATTAGCCTTTGCACAAGACACTGGGAGGTATATTTCCTTAATGGTAGAGAAGATGTGTGCCCCTACTCCACCTCTGTAGCTAACAGTTCCACACAAACAATAATGATACATATGTTGTATCACATGTCATAAGTATATTTACCCAGGCAGGTCAAAACTTGACTGAATGTTGATAAATAGCCCATGAGCTAATGTTTACCAATGAAAAATAGATCAAGAATATATGTGTTCAGAAGGAGAAAGGTCTGCAGACAGAGGAGAGTCTTGCAGTGACTATAATAATAGACTAAAATCACTCTCATTGATGGGGAAATGTTTCATAGAGCTCATGTTGGCTGGGGTGCCCATAGCTCAGTAATGCCTGCTGGAGACCCAATTTGAATTTGATCTCTATTTTGATCACATTACAATATTTTGATCCTGATTACCTTAAGTTATGAATGGAAAAATTTTCACAAGGCTGGGAATGACTTAAAAGAGCTGTGGAATCCAGCCCCATTGGAGTCTTGAGAGGGTCCTCTGGATTTCCCCAGATGGAACCTTCACCCCCATGGCACCATTTTTCATGGTTTTGCAACTTTTGTACACATTTTTCCCCATTGTAACAGACTAAAAATATCTCTCCAAAAGATACATTAAAGATAGTAAGAATTTTTAAATGAGCTGACATACCCTATTGGCTTTGGAGAATGTTCTCCTTCACCCCTCTTGTAACAATGAGTGTCAGAAATACCAACTATTGATTATTCCTTTCTCTCCCAATATCAGTTTCTCTTGGTATTTTCTAATGATCTCAGAGGAAGAAGGTGGCGAGAAGTCTCATATAAAAAACATACTTTCTGACCCTGCTGGAAAAGTGTTGATTAAAATTTAGTATGTAATACCCCGCCACCTGTTCAATATGAATATACCCGGGTCTTACATTCTCTTTATGTGTCAGCCTAGAGATGCACCAATGAGAGATGCACACACAAATGTAAATATTTTGGTTCTGAAGCCAACTGCATAAAGAGCAAACATTCCAATAACATTGGAACTCTTGCTTATAAAGTAGCAATGTGGTTTGCTGCACCTGAATTTTTTGACGAAGGGCAACCTGCCATGGATCAAATATCTGTAACGATCAAGAATGAAGCCCCAAACTGTCTGTTAGGCATGTACCTCATGTGTACATTCCAGGTTTAATGTTTGTGGTTTACTGTAATTCTTACCCATGTCGTTGCTTCTGTAATCAGACTTGAATCTTGAGTGTTTTCTCAAGGTGATGCAATTGTAAACATGGCAACTGGCAAGTCAGAGCAAGTGCGCCTTGTCTTAGCTGCATCTCTCCTGCAAGCCTTTTCAAATCATCTAGGGTGTAACACCACATTCTGTATGGCAACCTGTTAATCAGATGCCATTGGCAAGGCCAAAGATGACAGAATAGCCAGAACAGCCCTCTTTCTTTTGAATAGTCTGGAGAAAGATTATTACAATAAGGTCCTTCTAAATTCTTTTCCTCTCTGCCAGGCTGGTGGCTAATACTAATTTCTTTATGCCACCAAAATGGGGATGACACCCAGCTCTGTGTCTGTTTTTGGTCTTATTCGGGTGAAACACTAGAAATTCTGGACTCATTAGTGGACTAAATGAGGAAAAAAATGAATTGACATCCAACTGGTGTTTGTTCTAGATGCAACTGCACTCTTTTAAAAGATCAGGTTTGCAGATCACCAGAGCTCTATTCTTTTACACAACATTAAGGCTGGCTACACAGGTGTTTAGCCCACTGTTTTGTCTGCTGCAGGGCTGGGCTGGTTTGCTTCCAAAGCTGGAGATCAGATAATGTTTTTACTGGAGCAAACCCACCCACCCCCAAAGCAGTCCTACCCACACCTTGGTCAGGGGCTGCTGGGTTTTTTAGGGGTGGGTAGGATTGCTCCATTTTGGTTCAATTGGAGTGTGGGCGAATACTGGGATCACACCAAAGTGGCTGGCTGGCTATGCCTTTGGAGAAGCTGCTTAATTGAACACTTCCTCTGAGTTCTCCTTTAGAGGGCAGGGCATTTCTTTTTAATTGTGGCTAATCTTATCAGCCATGCTTTGAAAGGTTTTTTTTTTTAAAAAAACTGCTGGTAAAGCATCACTGATGGGCTGTGCCGATTTGTAAACATTAAAAGCAATAAGACTCTCCTGTCTCAGTTTGTTTCCAAAGTCTAGGAAGACTTAAAGGAAAAGCTTCCTATTTCTCTGTAAGCAGCTTTATAGGACAGCCTTCATGATCCTGAGAAATCTTTCCCTTTCAAAGGAAACAATATTTCCTAAAGCGAAAAATCTTGATCATAATAAACATGGTCAATTGAGATGTGGTGTGGTTTCATGATTCAAAACTATCCAATTCTTGCATGTGGATACAAGGATGACACCACACATCTTTGCCCAACCTTAAGCAACCCTATTTAGCCTGATCCTGCCTGCTCTAACTTGGTTTTCTAGCCAAGCCCAAAAACATTTTGGCATTTCAGCAGATACATGTACTGCAACCCTATTTGCTTGCTTTCTGCTGACTAGTTTGTATTGGGGCTCTCAATCCTGGATTCTTTTTTACACTGGAGCAGTTTTCAGTTACCAGCATGAATTTAACCCAACTCCAGAAGGCAGGGGAAGACAGGAGGGCCTGGCATGCTCTGATCCATGGGGGTCACGAAGAGTTGGACACGACTAAACAACAAGTTTTCAGGATACTTTATTTTCTCATGTAATATTTTGAGCCATGCCAGAAATGATTATAGCTTGTTCTATACCAACCCTACTAATGCACAAATATTACTTTTTGATGTGTGTGTATGTGTACTAATCATTATTCAGAATTTTGTACAGCCATAGTCTTAACAACAACAACAAAAAAGCAAAGCAAACTCATGTACTAGGGGTAACCATGACAAAAGACGTATAAAAATGGAAAACAAAAATCATATCAGGGGTTGTTGTTATTGTTTAGTTGTTAAGTCATGTCTGACTCTTTGTGACCCCATGGACCAGCGCACATCAGGAGTTGTGTCAAATTCATCTCGGTTGCTTCGATAACACTGTCCAACCATCTCGTCCTCTGTTGTCCCCTTCTCCTCTTGCCTTCACATTTTTCCAACATCAGGATCTTTTCCAAGGAGTCTTCTCTTCTCATGAGATGGCCAAAGTATTGGAGCCTCAGCTTCAGGATCTGTCCTTCCAGTGAGCACTCAGGGTTGATTTCCTTTAGAACGGATAGGTTTGTTCTCCTTGCAGTCCAGGGGACTCTCAAGAGTCTCCTCCAGCACTACAATTCAAAAGCATCAATTATTTGGCGGCCAGCCTTCTTTATAGTCCAGCTCTCACTTCCATACCAGGAGTTTGATTTAAAACATGCACACATTAGGCAGAACAGCACACAAAATGTATGCACTACAAGTAATGTGCATGAACAGTTTCTATGCAACTTTTTGAAGTCCAAAAGACGTAAAAATGGGATGTCCAACCATTTATTTTCCTTTCTCCTATATTTAATTTTTTAAAAACCTAAAGTTCTTCCCAAATCAAATACAGTATCTATTAAATTTGTTACAACCAGCCTGAAAGAACTCTCCGCCATCCAATTTTCATGGACCAGATTTTAGATTTATATAGCCATTCTGAGCATGGAGAGGGCTGTGTTGTATCTGCCTGCTATATAAAATGAGCCTCTCCGATAAAGTGATGGCAACTCTAATTATTCATGAATCCCTGGTACCCAGGGATTCAAGACTGCCCTTTAAGAATTGAGTAGTCAAACTCCTAGCCTTAAATGTATCAATCTGTTTCTCCCACATTTGAGAGTGTTTTTACCTGAAAAAGAAAAAGGAAAAACTCAATTTATTTCTCTCCTGTGAATTTGTGTAAAATCTTATTTCCTACAAAACAAATAAAATTATCTCCCATTTCTATTTATGTGGCTCCTGTGAAGAAAACTACAAGACAGCCTTATGGGGGCCTCTGGATTCTATAATTCAAACAGAATTTGAAGTAAAGGCAGGATTGAAATAAAAAAAATGTGATCTTTAGACTCTTCCCCTTAAATCCCACACACACACCCCTTGTCTGCCTGGCTCTGAACACAATGCCCTGTTTCAAGCCCTTATGTCTTTTGCTAGTGTGAAAAGTCTGCCTTCACCTGGGTTTCCGCTGTGAGCTTATTTATATAGGTCACACTGCAACTCCATCTCTCTTTTGAGAAGCAGCCGTGACTGGCTGTTAACACAATGCAAGAGTTTCAGGCATTAGAAACGTCTCTACAAGCACTTTGTGGCTCTTTATTTACTTGCTCCGTGGGGAATGCCTTGTCAAGACCACATGTAAACAGCGTTAACTTTGCTGGGGAGTGGAGAGGGAGAGGAAAGAGTGCTCTCAAGTGTGTCTTTCCCATTTTAATAAAGTCTGGTTTAGAGAGGGATGCGAGAAGCACATTAAACAATGCACAAATATGTGCAACACACCCCTTGGGTCTCTGGCCTGACAACTCCTCATAAATCCACCGCTGCTGCTATCCGCTCCAATCTGGACTGAGCACCATGGATCTGTCAAAAAGTAAGAACTTCTGCAAAAGATTAATTATTTGTTCAGACAGGGTCCATGCTGAGCTTCTATAAAGGGTTCATTTTCTACTGCTAAGCTCTGAAAGAACATTTCAGGGTTCCTGTTTTATTTTCCTTCTTAACCCCAAAGGCAGAGTATTTGTCTGCAGAAACAAGGCAAGGAGGAGGCACTGAGCAAAGTACCTTTTAATATTTCCTCCACCCTTTCCCATTGAAACAATCCATCTGTACTCTGTTGCTTCCTATTCAATGCACAGCCACTTTTCCAGGACTCCTAACGTTCTCTAGAGGAAAGCTCCATTGGGAACTTGGCAAATCTGCCAGGAGACCTAAGGCAATGCTTTCATATGGTCTCCACTGTTTAACATTATGTGTACAGATGGCATGACCTGCCCCAGTCCCAGTCATTTTGTATGGCTCTGCCTCCCCCATCCTTTTTTTTTAAAAAAAAGTCATCACTAGAGATGGACATGAACTGCCGGTTTATTTATTGGCCGAATAGGAGTTCAGAACTTCCTAACCCCACATCCTCTGGCAGGCACCCACTCAGATGAAATGCTATGCCTTCGCTGCCTCTGAGTGGCTGCCTGCTGGAGGGGAATCAGGACTGGGAAGTGCCAATAAACGAACCAGCATGAACTTCCGAACCAGCACTTCGTGCCCATCTCTAGTCAATACTCACCCATGTCAGGCAAAATTTGCACTGAAAGACCAGGGTTCTTTTCTATTGGTTTTAGTATCAAACTGGTCGTCACCTGATCGGAGGCACTGATCTGATATGACCAAGATATTTTCCCTACCTTTCTGTGCTTTTTTTGTTATCAGATTGAAAAGCTCATTCATTTAGAGTGGTCGCATAGACCAGATGGGTGGGCTACAAATCAAATCAAATCAAATCAAATCAAATCAAATCAAATCAAATCAATCAATCAATCAATCAATGATAGATAGATAGATAGATAGATAGATAGATAGATAGATAGATAGATAGATAGATAGATAGATAGATTGATTGATTGATTGATTGATTGATTGATTGATTGATTGATTGATTGATTGATTGATTGATTGAATCAGAGGTGGTGGGGAGAAGTGTTATGGCATGTTCAACTAGAAATCCATGTCAGGGGCTTCTGAGCTGGAAACTTACATTTAAGTTTCACTTTTAATTACGTCTTTTAAGTTTAAAAAAGTCAGCCAAACGAACTTGATGTACCAAAGGTTCTTTGAGAAACCAATGACTTTTGAAAACATGCCTTCTTCAGTGCAGTGCAGATGCCAAGCCTGATAAAAACTGCGGCAACCAGGAACAGCCAGTGCAACTTTAGCCAGTCTGGAGAAACACCCAGCTTTCTTTTTGAAAGCATTGTTTCTTTCAAGTATAACTTAGAGAGAATCATTAGCAAAAAGAGCCTTGAGCCTGTCCATCGACTTTTCATATTTAATTATCCAGCACAGAGGTCACCTGGTCGCCACCATTCCCGGTACAGGACTATGTATCACTTATGTCTATTTAAATTATTGTTTTCACCTTTGCAGATCTACAAGCTCTGTTGCTCTCTAGAAATATACAGTACTAGAAATGCAACATAAGAAAGTTATTTTATGTAATGTGTAAAGGAGAAATTACAGCTATGAAAATTCCCCCTTTTCCACAGCTATGAAAGTGAGAGGGGCCCTGATAACAGAGGTAACTGATAGAAGTATTTTAAATCACTTCACAGAGAAAATCTACAGTCCTAGTCCCATGTATTGGGATGCATAATTACTGTATGTTTGAACAGGCAAACATAGGATGTCATACACACCAAAGGGTGCTCAACCAGTTGCTCTTGGCTGTTTTTCTGAAGCCACCAGAACCACCTTTCCCCACACTAGTGTTCCTCAGATCAGTGGTTCCTAACCTTGTGTCCCCAGATGATCTTGGACTACAACTTCCAGAAATTCTGGCCAGCACATCTAGTGGTGAAAGCTTCTTGAAGTTTCAATCCAAGAACATCTGGGGGTCAAAAGTTGCGAAACACTACTTTAGATTACAGCAAGCATATAAGTAAAGTTCAAAACCTTCTAATCTCTGTACACCAGGATGTAGTATGAGGTAGGTAGGAGTTGACAAGCATGCCTCTTTGTGCATGCACATGCAATTAGATAGGAAAAGGTGTGTCTAAATAGGGATGTAACGGGGCGGTGGAATGTTTCAGGAGTTCAGTGGCAGAATTGGATACATTGTGATTGGCATTCCAGAGCACCCACCCACCCAGGTCTTCCTTCCTCTGGTCTCACCTCTGGTTTTCCTTTTACGGTTTGTTCTGAAGCAGCGTGGTTTTCAAATACACACATTCTACAGCATCATTCTCTTATTTTGTCTTTCTTTCTTCATCCCCGTCCCTTGGAAAAAATTTTTTTGCAGAGGTGATTTAGCACTAAACTGATAGACAATAAAATAAAAATTTAAAAATTTAAAAAATGTAAAACATATGTGTGGGGGTGGGGTTAGTGGATCTCAGTGTTACACCCCATCTTAACATCCACCTATACAAAATTACTTTCAATCAAACATACCTATAAAATTTTAATAAGAACATATATGTAATAGTCTGAAAGACTCACACAACCTAATATTAATTAAGAATGATTTTACCCAAAGGATTAGAGCTTGGAAACTAACAAGCTGAAACCTCAACTGAACTTGTCTCAGAAATCCTTCAGATGGAGTAGGATTCCTATACATTCTTCCAGGAAAGAGTTGCAGGAGGGCTTGCTGGATGTGTTAGCCCAATGCCAGGATGCTGGGGGGGGGGGGGAAGAGTTGCAAGTGTCCCCTGATATGGTTCAGGAGGATCCAGAGGGGGAGGGGGGTCTGTGCCAGTGTAAATGTACCAGGTATTGTTTCCCTGGAAAAGACCCTGATGTTGGGAAAGTGTGAAGGCAAGAGGAGAATGGGATGACAGAGGAGGAGATGGTTGGACAGTGTCATCAAAGCGATTAATATGAATTTGACCCAACTCTGGGAGTCAGTGGAAGACAGGGGGACCTGGCGTGCTCTGGTCCATGGGGTCATGAAGAGTCGGACATGACTTAACGACTAAACAATGAAAATGTTTGCAGGCAAGCCAGGTAGAATTTCCTTGGCTCTCAGCCAAGTATTGTCTCCCAAGAGGCAGGCTTGGGGGAAGAGAGGTGAATGCTGGTGCTACACACACACACACAAACACACACACACAAACACACACACACACACACACACACACACACACACACGTGTGTCTTTACAACAGTTCAAGCCTCCTGACATGAAAAAGTTGCAGCCTTCTAGAGAGACAAAAATAGTTTGGCAGAAAAAAGGGTGGACAAATTCAATTCAGCCCTATAGGTCATGCAGACAAGACAAAACAAGACAAAAAACACCACCCTTTGAATTCACCCATGGTGTAAGCACAGCAAATACCATGGCATTTTACCATGTAGTCACCCTTTTAATCACCTCTTAAAATGTTACAGGCATTATGACGGAGTTTGGATCCAAGGCATCTTATATAGTAGGAACTAGAGATGGAGATATTCATATTTGTATTCTTATATGTATTCCCCATGCAGCTGGACCTAATGAGGGTCTGGCCTCTGGGACTGGACTGTTCACTCACGTGTCTTGTCATGGCGCCGGTCCTGCTCATCCTTCCAATAGTGCCCGGAGCTCCACTCTCTTCCAGCTCAGCTGGCCACTCCAGGCAGGGGGCAAGAGGACAAGTTCCCCCACACAGCTGCTGAGTGGCCAGCCGAGCAGGGAGACAGCAGAGCTCCAGGCACCACTGGTGGGAAGAGTGGGATCATCAGAGTCCTGGGATGCATGAGTGGATGGGTTGGTCCTGGGGGCTGGACTCTCATGTGGTCCAGCTGGGACAGGGATAGTCTTATTCGCATATGAATATCCCCATCTTCAGTAAGAACAGAGAAACTGCTTTTAAATCAAGCAGCCCCCTCTGTTCCACCAAACAGATCTCCAACTTCACAACTACAGTACTCAGATTCACACAGCGCTTCTCTTTTGGCACAGAAATCACTGCTGAAAGGGAGACAACGCCACTTCTCTCTGGCAAGGCATCTGCCAGGCGTTCACTGAAACATTCAAGCCTTATAGTCCTTCAGCAGGAGAAACCTTTGGGTGGGCACTGGGGGTGGGAGGTGGCGGAAGAGGGCTAATGAAAGATGGAGAAGCTAATGAGCTTAAATAAACCTATAGCAGTAAAGCAAGCCTTGTTACACAGATCTTAAATTTTCCACTCCACACAATATTCACCAAAAGATGTGAGGAGGGAGGAAGACCAGATGTCTCGCTCTTCTGCTAGGACTGGGAAATCTTGAAGGGACTGAGGACTTGTTGGGACTCTGCCCAAGTCAAGAAGAATTCTGCTGATACAGTTTACCTCCTGGCATGCAGGCATGACAACATGTGTTTGACTATACAGTATTTGATAGTGGGGAAGAGTGTGTCTCCATCTAGACGGGGCCCTCAGTGCTGAAAAGTTTGTACATTATTGTTATATACATTGACCTGGGAGCGATGCTGTTTGAACTCAATGTAAATATGAGTCTGATGGGAAGCCTCTCTGAAGCTTTCTCATTGGGGGAATCAAGCCACATGAAATAGTTATGCATCCTTGGAAGAGGTCATTTCCCTGCTTTGAAAGAATATTTGCTTTTAAGAGGATGGTTTCGGTAAAACATATTATTTCCAGAGTGCTCCATACAACAAAGGTCGTCAACCCCCAGTCCACGGCCCATTACAGGTCCGTGGCTTGACCCTGACTGGGCCGCGGAGACAGGCCTCCCGCTGTCCCCCCCTTGCATGCCCTTGGAGGCGGCGGTGGAGGGGGATAGCCAAGAGCCCGGGAGGCAAGAGCATGTCCGGGTGCTCTTCTGGCTGCTTTCCTCGGCGGAGGGGGGTGGGAGTGGGCAAGACCCAGGAGGCCATGAAGACAGACCTCCCCCTGCACAAACTCCCCTCCCCAGAGCTGCTTTGCATGCGCATTTGCCAGCATGAGCGCTCCCTCGCCCCTGCATTCAAGCGCCCCATGTGCAAAGCAGCTTTGGGGAGGGAAGTGCTTGTGGGGGTGGTCGGGAGGTCTACCTTTGTGGCCCAGCAGCAGGGGTAGGGTGAGCCAGAGCCAGGAGGCAAGAGCATGGCCGGGTGCTCTTCTGGCTGCTTTCCTCCTGGCGGCGGCGGTGGAGGGGGTGGGAGTGGGCAAGACCTGGGATGCCGGGAAGACAGACCTCTCCCCGCCCCCCGCACGCACTCCTCTCCCCAGAGCTGCTTTGCGCCTGCGCTTGCCAGCAAGAGTGCTCCCTCGCCCCTTCATTCAAGCACCGCGCATGCAAAGCAGCTGTGGGGATGGAAGTGCTTGTGGGGATGGTTGGGAGGTCTGCTTTTGTGGCTCGGCACAAGCCTTCCCTTCCATAGCCCATGCCGCCACCACACTTTTCTTCTGAAGTCGATCAGCAACAGGGCTTCCTGACGAGCTGGAGAATTCCAGCCAAGTTGGAACCCAAAGTGGTGAGAAAACAAAGCCTCCCAAACAAACCAGAATATTCTCCCCCACACTTTACTTCCCGGAGGCACAACACTGCAGAGGAGGGCGACGAGGTGAACTGAGGGCAGGCAGGAGAAAGAGAGCCATCGGTACAGCTTCTCTTCCTTTTCTTGCTGTGCCTCGGCAAGGTAAAGCGGTGGATAGGGCAGACGAGCAAAGGCTCCTGTTCTGGGGTGGGGAAGGGAGAGGCCAGCAAGCCTTACCAAACCCCAGCAAGCTGTTCCCATCTTATCTCTGCCCCCCCAACCCTAAGGAGGGGCTCCTAGCCCCTGATGGTCTTCACCTACGTCGCAATTGGAAAATAGTCCCACCCCTTCCCCCATGTAAACACTCCCTCACCCCTTCAAGCATGTGCCCGCATGCAGGGGTGGGGTGGGTGCGCGGGTGGGCAGGCTCTCCTGCGCATGTGCAAAGTGGTGGGGGAACCACCTCCCCAACCACTTTGTGCATGCGTCAGAGAGCGCAAGTGCGAGGGGGTCGCCCCACCTCCCTCAGAGGCTCCACCAGTCCGCAGTACAAAAAACGTTGAGGAACACTGCCATACAAAATGAGATATCCACTGTGGTGCAGTGGACAGAGTGACTGAGTAGGACTCAGGAGACCTGTGTTCAAATTCCCACTTGGTCATGGAAACTCAGAATGGTGGTGGAAATAGCATCCACAAAGGCAGATGTCCTTCAGCATATGTTCCAGCCATGTGTCTGTATAAGAAGTGTGCAAATCTAAATTTTTGGACTACATCTGCCAGAACTGACCTCAGGACCTCTGGGAGTCAAAAGCATTAATGTTCACAAATCTATTTGTCAAATTTCCTAGAACAGTTCCCCAATGCTGCTCATTGGGTGGCCTTGGGTAAGGTGCTATCTCTCAGTCTAATCTCCCTTAAGGATGCTGTGGGACTAATATAAGAAGACAAAGCTATATTGTAACCAGCTGTGACCTCTTTGAGAGAACAGAAAAGGAGCAATAATAATGGAGCATGGTCTTTTTTTTTTTCTTTCCTCCAAATAGCCCACACACTAACTTTATCACCACAGCCAATTTTCTTGTTTCTGATGTTGAGACATTCTACAAGAAACTGATGAACATACCTGACAGAGCTGTCCTGAAAACTGGTGCACAATATGGTTTTATACATAAAATGTTTGTTGCTTATATACCGCCCCATAGCGGTATATAAAGCATTCTCTGGGTGGCTTACAATTTAATTATTTTAAACATTCTAAACATTACCTCCCTCACCCCCTGAGCTGGATACTTACTTGGAAAGATGGAAGACTGAGTCAACCTTGAGCCAGCTACCTGAAATTGAACCTGGGTTGTGAGCAATACTATAGTTTAACCACTGTGCCACGAGGCACCTAGTTATGCATTACCATTCGCTCACTCCTCACAAGACAGATATTTCTTCAGCTTTTTCCCAGATAGCTTTCCTTATAGATTTTTTAAAAACATGTGCAAAGGAAAGTGGTTTTCAGCCACCAAATATTTATTTTCACTTGAGTCTGGATGTTTTTCACCAGACAGTGTTGAAATGTACCATGATATACTCTCTTTCCACTGACCATGCTGACTGGGACATGGTGTCATGCTCCAAAATGTATGAGGGCACCATGTTGGACAAGTGTGCACCAGATGGACTTTTTTGCACCTATGTATGTGTCTCTTATGATAAAAGCAGGTTGGTATTCTTTTTAAGATAGCAGAGCACTGGCTGAGGTGCTGAATCCCTGTTGGAAATAGATACCGATATGCCAACCCACACTCACTTCCTTAACCAAAGCTACGGTCATACCAGCAAAATGCCTCTGAGTTAGTCCTCGTGAATTTTGACCCTGGGGGTGGGGGGAGAGTTCAGATGATGCAAGGCCATTGTTGATTTTTTTTGTCCCCCCTCTGTGCTATCTTTGCATCAAACACAGCCTGCTGGGAGGCTACTGCAGTACAACTGACATCCCATTGAGTCTGTACTCCAAGACTGATTCATTTCCTATGCATCTGGTGTGCTGTCCCACCTTCCTCACCTGATGTCATTTGACTCCCTTAATTTTTTTTTTAAAAAAACTAATTTTCAAATGCAGAGCATGTCCCCCTACTGTGTTTTGACCACAATTGAAGTGTGCTGTGGGTTCTTCTTCATAGAGGGTAACAAAGCATGGAAATAGAAAGAAATGGCTCAGATCATTAAGTGGCCAGCAAGGGCATTTTGCTGATTCAGTGATGTACCCACACAATTTAAAAAAATTGGAACGGGGCAGAGAAGGGCACAAGAAAAGCAAGGGGATATGTCCTGCTCAAAGGGCATAGATGAACATAGCATCTAATTCACCCCAAAAAAAGTGGAATGGTTAAAAACATATAAACTACTATGACAGGATACATGCCATGTGTCCCACAATGGTCTATCTCCCAGGAAACAGCAGGGATTTGAACTCATATCCTGTGGCTCTGCAGCCAGGTGCTATAGCTCCTTGAGATACTGTATGTATCTCTGTTATATGCTATCCCATTGAAATAAACTTACAGTGACTCTAACAGGGCTTTCAAGGTAAGTGAGATATTTCTGGAGTGAAATATCCAGTCTCACCCCCCATAGGGAGTTTCCATGACCAAGTGGGGAGTCAAATCCAGGTGTCCTAAACAGAGATGGGTACGAACCACCAAAACGACAGTTTGTCTTGGTTCGTGGTTTCTCAAGGTCAACAAACCATGAATCATGAATTTCCCCATGGTTGACTGATGAATCACAAATTGGTTCATCGGGCTTTTTTTAAGACAGCTCATGGCAGAGAAGGAGGAGGAGGACAAGGATAAGGCAGTGGAAAGGGGGGGCAACAAACCAAATCGTCCCAAAATTAATTGGGTTCTCTGGTTTGGACAAACGCAAACCAATCTATTAAAAAAAATTAGTGATTTTCCAAGAATTTCCTTGTTCATTTTTACCTTTGTCCCGATTTTACCTTCATCCTGAGCCCTAGAGTGTCACTTTGTTCATTACATCACAGAAGATTGCAAAAACTGAATTTTTTTTTCTTGTCAGAAGAAGAAAGATTCCAGAGACATCTCCACATAGCCTCTGCTCTGTGTTTTCAGATAATTAGGATATGATTTCCAAATAAATATATTTAGGAGAATTAGACTATTTGAAATCCGCTTTCAATAATATATTGAATTAAAAGTATGGAAGAAGGAACCAAGTTATTTGGCCATTTCTTGACAAAACATTGGAGCTCTGCTTGTGATACATTTGTTTATCCTTGCCTTAATAGTGATTGTGTATTGCTAGAACTTCACCTACCTCCTTCACAATCAGCCTGAACCCAATAGCTGTACCTTCATTGATGCACTATCAAAGCCTCTTCATGACTTGTAACTTGTCCAAGCATTCCAAAACCCCACAGGTAATTTACCTGGGACTGAGCTTGTCTGCACATTTCAAACCTCCATAGAAAACAAAATATTTCCCAATAGAATGGTTAGGACGTAAGGCTGAGTTTTGTTTTCTTGTCCTGAGGAAGGAATGAAACTAAGCAAAAAAGAAGCTGGTTTATCTAATGAAGGACATGGGTAAAGCTTAGTTTGACTTCTCCTCTTTGCCTGAACAGCCCTGACATTAGAAATGTTTGGGGAAAGAGGTTCATTAATTAATTAATCAATTTTATGTATTTATATACCACTTTATCAGCCATGGCTGATGGTCGGATTCCAAAAGATCTCCTGTATGGAGAATTAGTGAAGGGAAGCCGCCCCCGAGGGAGACCACAGCTGCGTTACAAGGACATCTGCAAGCGGGATCTGAAGGCCTTAGGAATGGACCTCAACAGATGGGAAACCTTGGCATCTGAGCGTTCAGCCTGGAGGCAGGCGGTGCATCATGGCCTCTCCCAATTTGAAGAGACACTTGTACAGCAGACCGAGGCAAAGAGGCAGTCCTGAAACAAGCAAAACCAGGGAGCTGGACAGGGGACAGATTGGATTTGTCTCCAGTGTGGAAGGGATTGTCACTCTCGAATTGGCCTTCTCAGCCACACAAGACACTGTTCCAAGACCTCCATACAGAGCACGATACCATAGTCTCTTGAGACTGAAGGATGCCTACACAGGATACCACTTTATATACCACTTTCTCCCCATAAGTAGGGTAGCCAGACATCCAGCAATTGGTTTAAATCCAGCCTAATGTCCTCTGTCTGGCAGCCTAATGTCCTCTGTCTGGCAGGCAAAGTTAAAAATCTTCAAAATGTCCAGCTTTTGTAATATTTTATGTTATAATTTTGGATGGGAGGGGGAGAGGTGGAAGGTGGAAAGCAGTCTCTGATGGAGTCACAATCTAAGACACCACTTCAGGCGGTAAATTAGCCATGCCCACGTGGAGCCTTTGTATCTGGAGGTGACTTCCTGCTTCATTTTGAGCAAGCTGTGCATAAGCAAGGAAAGGACAGCTAGATGCATACATACATACATGCATACGTACGTATGTACGTACGGACGTACGGACGTACGAACATACGGATGGACGTACGGACGGACACACACACACACACATACACACACACACCACAAGTTAGAGGGAATGGGCAAAACAAAAGGAGAGAGTCAAGAGAGAGTGGCAGCTGGAGAAGGGCAGGATCTCTTTTTTTAAGGGGGAAAAAGTTTGTGGGTTTGTCCGGAGGTATTCGAGTGAGCAGCAGGAGTCGAGAAAGGACAGATAGAGGTGGCGGCTAGAAAAGATGGAGGAAGGCTGATGGAGAAGAAGTGAAGCTGCAGGGAAGGGGAGCCAGAGCAAGAGCGGGACTCTGCACCAGGCGCCTGCCAGAGAAAGAGGGAGAAGAGGCGGCAGCTGCTGCAGTAGCAAAAGGAGGCGGGAAAGAAAGGGGAACCTTCTCACTGAGCTTGCCTCTGCGCAAGTGAAGGAGCAACAACAGCAGGTGCTGGGATATCTTGTGTAATTAATAAAGATTAATAAAGGTAATAATTGTACAGTTGGCTGTTTAAATAAATTATTTTTGGTATTTTGAAAAAAGCCTCCATTGAATTTATTTTTATTTTTTAACATGACTGTTTCTTGGTCGGCTCATTAAGAGACATTTATTGGCAGCTATTGTAATAAAATTGTATTGATTGCGGGTTTAATCCAGAATGATTCAAATGAAACATTCAATACATCTTCCTCTGACCTCTTTTTTGTCTTTCTATGTCCTCCTTTTGGTACCCATGTATCTGCCAACCCTACCCATAAGAGACCCAAGGAAGCTCATAAGCATTAAAACCATACAATAAGAACAAGTTTAAAGTGCCATTCAAGAACATATTTGTAAATAAAGATGAAGGTCTTTAGCATATTGTTTCCCCAGTCTTTGGTTTCTTTCATATTTTAGAACAGGAATGGGAAAAAAGATGCTTAAAATTATTGATTAAGTATGGAGAGCTTCTCCCCAAGGCCCGACTTTCATGTGGCACCCTAATTTCAGGTTTTTCAACCATGCTTTAAAGCAACTACGGTGATAGATTAAGGCACATCCAGATACGGTGATTGCTCTCTGTTGATTCAAGATCCCTGTACTGCATGGTCAGAGATCATATTGATTGCATGGTTCATATGTCACTGTTCTTTTTTTAACACAGAATGGTACACTTCAACTGTCCACATAGTGGGTGATATTAGCACCATTTCTCCTTGAGTCACCCCTTTACCCATCATCTTCCTTTGTTAACATCACAGTCTTTTTCTCCACCCTTTACATTCCTTTTAATACTTTGTCCCTGTCTACACATGGCATGCTCTGCTCCATAAGTGACTATAAAATAATGATTCTGGTGAATGGATTTACTAAAACTTTTTGCTCCCATAGCATTCTACCCTTGTTGATTCTACATCTGTTTTTTAAAATAAGAACCAATATGGTGCTAAAACAATTTATTTATTTATTTAACTTATATGCCGCCCACACTACCCAAAGTTCTCTGGGTGGCTTACAACAATTTAAATATAATGAAAAGATTAAAAGATAAAACAATTAAAATGGAATTACAAATACAATACTCTAAAAATTGCCATCAGGACCCACAGTTGATATTATTTAAAAAAAAAATCTTCTGTAACAGGAAAGTTTTGACCTGGCACCAAAACGTCAACATTGGCGCCAGACAAATCTCACTTGGGATGGTGAGCAGCTGCCGAAAAGGCCTTTTGTCCTTGAGGGACAGCTCTTTCAGAAGGGCCCTGTGGCTAGATCTTAATTGCCGGGTAGGATTATGTGGAAGGAGGCGGTCCTTCAGGTATCCAGGGCCTAAGCTGTTTAGGGCTTTATACATCAAAACAAGCACTTTGAATTGGGACCGGGCAGTGATTGGTAGCCAATGTAATTTGAATACAATCGGCTTGATGTGTTCCCTAGTGACCCCACCACTCACCAGCCACACAGTTCGATTCGGAACCAGTTGCAGTCGCCAGACCGTCTTCAAAGGCAGCCCCATGTACAACGCATTGTAATAATCTATACAGGATGTTACCAGTGCATGTGTAACTGTCATGAGACTCCGCTCGTCCAAGTAAGGCCATAGCTGGTATAATTTCCGCAGCTGAACGAAGGCACCCCTGGCCACCGAGTCCACCTGGGCTTCCAGTGTTAGACTGGGGTCCAGGAGCACCCCCAAGCTGCGGACCCTGTCCCTTAGGGGGAGTGCAACCCCATCCAGGGCAGGGAAATGGCCCTCTAGCCTATCCAGCGAAGCACCCACTAACAGCACTTCCATCTTGTCTGGACTGAGTTTCAATTTATTGACCCTCATCCAGTCCATTATCAGGTCCAGACACGAGTTCAGCACAGAAACCGCCTCACCTGGATTGGTGGAAAACGAGAGGTAGAGCTGAGTGTCGTCAGCATATTGCTGACTCCTCAGCCCAAACCTCCTGACGACCTCTCCCAGCGGTTTCATGTAGATGTTAAACAGCATGGGGGACAGTATCGAGCCCTGAGGAACCCCACGACATAAACAATGGGGCAGTATATTAACATTCAGACATGAATTTCTCTCTCTCTCTCTCTCTCTCTCTCTCTCTCTCTCTCTCTCTCTTGGTTGTATATATATTTAATGCTTCCATTGAATATACCTCTCGAATCTATGTATTTTTTAAAATATATAAATAAAGATCTTGACTGTTATTCTCAAGATGCCCAGCAATGCTGGGAAAGGTTTTTTGTTTTGTTTTTTAATCATTCACATAGTATGAGTCTGAAAACACAGCAACAACCATTGCAACAACAAAATACCATCTAATGGGCTGGCTATTCACACAAAACGAGATCTACTCTACTTTGAATTACCAAGAACATCATCTGATCATTGAAAAAAAAAAATCAAAATGATTAGTGAGGAACAAAGAACAAACAACTAAAGTTTAGATTAATGCAGCAATGGAACAGAATGGACTAGAGAACAGGAAGTTACTTTTTAAAAAACCAATCACATTATGTAGCCCCCAAGGATTCTGAAAGAAATTAGTTATCATTGTCGTTTTTGTTTTTAAAAGTAATCATCCAAAAGGAAGTAAAAATACATTTGCCCTGGCATGCACCAATTTGTGTGTCTGGACTGCAAGTCCCAGAATTCCTCAGGCATCAGATCCCAGAACCAGACTACAACTCCCAGAATTCTCCAGATAGAATTCTGGGGGTTTCAACTGAAAAACAAAAATCTGCACAGGTCTACTAGCCAGCGCTCACATACTTCATTTTCATGTAATCTCTTCCCAGAGCAGGGCTTCTCTCTCTGCCTTCTCTCTCCAGAGACTTTGCCTGATAGAAACATAGCAATGGGAGAGACTTCCTGCCAGGGGTTGTGGGGTGGGAGCTTACACAGCTATAAAAAGAAGGCTTCAGTGCTATCCTTTTTTGTTGGTTGTTTGGTTGTTTGGTTAGTTGGTTGGTTGGTTGGTTGGTTTTTTTTTTTGTCTCTGTCCATGTAGTGCATGCCTTTGGAAAAGCCATCAAATGACTGTGCCCTGGAAGCTGATTGCTTCATTGATGGGGAGAGGCAGCCCACCATTAAGTGCCAGTGTGCATCCATCCCTTTCAAATGCACCAAGAAGGGAGCATGAATTCCTCCCTCCTCAGCCCACATATTCTGCTCCAAGGCCTGTCCTTAATATGGAGCCCCATTGGGCACAATTGCAAACCTAAGATTACATTGTCAGTCACTCTTCCAAACAAGTGATCTTTATGAGCCTTAGAGGTTTGCAGATTTGTGCTTTTGAATTGTAACTCACAAATGTCTGCAGGCAGATTTCTCCAAGAAATGGGAGTTGCAGTCCAATTCTAGAAGGTGCTCCCTGTAGAATTCTGAAAGTTTTGGTCCAAAAATATGAAACTGCACATACCTAATTATGTCATAGTTGTTGCAAGGAAGAATGACTTACATTATTTGCAGCTCATTGTTTCCAAGCTCTTGACTATAGATGTGCACATGTGCAAAAGGGATACAGATTACAAACAGACGGCTGCACCTGTCTGGACAGCAAACCAGTTATATGTCAGACTTTAATCTTGTCAAACATTGACTCACATGATCTATGGCTTGGTGTCGTCTGCAGGAAGCAGGCATGAGCAAAGCCACAGCAGAGTATACAGAACACAAGAAGTATAGCTAGCTGAGTAAGTCAAGCCATATCCAAATGAGCCAAAGCACACCCTCCAAGGGTATGCAAAAACAAAAAGAACTCAAACATGACTACCAAAAATTTTGATGCAGTTTTCTTAGGAGGAAGCTCTTGATATTGGATTTCACATTGCGTTGTTCCAGCGAGCATTAAATTTATTGGGAGCTTAGTGTTTTACAAAATGAAAAGAAAGCGAGCAGATTTCTGTAATCGAGTTTGAAATTCAACATAATATCAAAACAAAGCTAATTGTTTTGGCATCACAAAGGTTTGGTAGTTTGAACTTAGTTTATGGATACTTAAAATGTACTGTAAATACATTTAGGTAAAGGTAAAGGTTCCCCTTGACAATTTTTTCCAGCCGTGTTCGACTCTAGGTGGCGGTGCTCATCCCCATTTCCTACCCATAGAGCTAGCGTCTGTCCGCAGACAATCCTCCGTGGTCACGTGGCCAGCATGATTAGACACAGAATGCTGTTTACCTTCCCACCAAGGTGGTACCTATTTATTTACTCACATTTTTGCATTTTGCATGCTTTCAAACCTCTAGGTTGGTGGGAGCTGGGACAAGCGATGGGGGCTCACTCCGTCGCGTGGATTTGATCCTACGACTGCAGGTCTTGTGACCTTGCAGCACGGAGCCTTCAACGGTTTAACCCGCACCACCACCACGCCCCTTTTGTAAATACATTTAAAGGGGTTTAAAGTCAAATTTGGATACAGAATGTCTCCCCTTGAATCCATCTAAATGAAATGGTAATAGTCTAGTGCTCAGCCTCCAAAAGAAACAAGCAGGAGACAAGCAAGAGACAATTAACACATCCATATTTTTATTTCTTTGAATATACAGTGTTAGAATATACCTGTGCTAACTCAAATAAAACCTCACAATTGCACTTATATTCTACTGCTTGTCTGAATTTTGTTTTTTAAGTTGTAATATGTTGCTCTATTTTGCTGATTTTAGGCTTGGTTTACATTCTGCTCTCTTTAGTCACTGGATGAAATCTTGTTGTGCCGTTACATAAAAGATGTATGTTTTAGTAGTGAATTGCCATTAAGCAACAAAATTTTGGTAGGCATTATCTGTTACATACCTGAGCCACGCTATTTGGTATGCTACAGATAATGCATAGAAAGATTTCTTAACAATGGCCCTTTGCTGCTAAAAGTTGTGCAAGTGTGGAACAAGATTTTGGCCATTATTATATTCTATCACTGTAATGATATTATTTTTTATTTTATATTTTAAGAGAGTACACATCAGCCAAGGAACTTTGCTTAGTGAGAAATTTAAAACTGCAAGGAACAAAAATGTGTAAGCCTGCAACTTCTCTAGACTTCCCTATAAGGCAAGATGTTACAGAAAACTGGGTTGATTGATGGGAAGATGGAAATAGGCTGACTTGAAATCGTGTACGATAGTGGCCTTGAAATGGAATGGAGAAAGATTTCTGCAGAGATTCAAATAAAGCTCTAGCACAGAGAAAGGTAGCCTTTGGCTCTCTCTACATTTTGGACAACTGCCATAGTTCCTAAAAATTGGCCATTTTGGGTCGTGCTTATGGGGACTGTAGGCTAAAATATCTGGTATGCCAAAGATCACCCATTTCCATTGGACAGGTGGCATGGTAATTTTGGATTTTCCTCCTAGGACTACTGGGAGTAAAGAACTACAGTAACCTATGTTTTAATTTCTTTTCTTCTAGCCAACATGGTTTCCATTGCTGTTGGTATAAATATGTACTTAGTAAAGTCTTGATTTGACCATCCTCCAATTTCATTCATCCCTAAGGCTGGATTCACCATTGATCAGAATAAGCTGTCTCAGGGTGCAGATTTTAGACATAAATGAGCTGATGGTTATTTACTGTGTTATCACATCTTGAGTGGAGGGGGTGTTGTTTGGCTTTTATATCTCAGAATACGAGTGCATTTGGCTGGCCCTGCTCTTCTGTACGGGTGCCTAAAACTTACAAAGCTTTCTTCATTTGATGCCACAATTAAACAGCGCAAGCAGATGCAGCGTGTCAGGACTTGGCAATGGGAAAGCTGTGAGAAATGGTTGTGTGTGGTCCCTCTAATTGATACTACAGAATCAAAATGAATCCTAACCAGGAGTTTGATTGACGCCTAAAAATCACAAAGATTTCAAGAAGGCAGCCCCTTTTCATAACTCTGGGATTCTCTGCAGTTTGAGTGCTCAACCACATGCGAGGGATGGGTGAAGAAGCAGAGGCATGCATGCATACACTCAGATATTCCACAGGTGCGAACAAGTGCACTCTTGACAAGTGGCCCCAGACCAACAACACAGCTGGCAGCTGAGCAAGGGAATGAGGGAGGCACCTGCAAAAGAACAACATTCAAAGCCTTTGCTTGTACAAAATAATCACCTCTGAATGCAGACAGGTCTCAGCTCATAAGCAAAGCAAACAGCTGCCTTAATGTGGCCTACTTCTGAGTACTTATAAATAGGGATGTCTCAGTCTTTCTCTCAACACCCACACCAACCCTGAGGATTATAAAAAAGGCGGGGGGGGGAACCAACACAGCAGTAACATACCTGACACATGTTATGATCCCTAGTTTGATAAGTAGCTCTGTTTGTGTGTGTGCGCGCACAGTGATTTACAGTCTCACTACCAGCAGGAAACGTGGGTATTCTTCTTTTAGAGCTGATTGTTTCAGGGAGACATTCCATGGACCAAAACATCAAGGTATTACATCTCATGTCAGAGCCCCCTTATCTGGGGATGTTGCAATGTCCATAATGTTGCTTAGTTTTCAAATTAGTCATCATCCTTTGCAGCTTTGAACACTGGGTGAAATGGTGGTACAATGATCTCCTCATGCCTCCAGATCTTGGTATTTCTTTCCCATGTGACTGTCTTTCACAATATACTTTCTTAGCTTAAGGCCAAACTTTGTGTTACAGATAGCCCATGATGGTCGTGGAAAGAGTTTTTCAGACATCTTGCAGGTTTTTATTTATAGAGCCTATAGACTGCTTGACTTAGTGCAATAATTCTCAAGGCAGTTTACATAATTAAATAGATCATTTGTTGTTGTTTAGTCATTAAGTCGTGTCTGACTCTTCGTGACTCCATGGACCAGAGCATGCCAGGCCTTCCTGTCTTCTACTGCTCCCCAGAGTTGGGTCAAATTCATGTTGGTAACTTCGATGACACTGTCCATTCATCTTGTCCTCTGTCGTCCCCTTCTCCTCTTGCCTTCACACTTTCCCAACATCAGGGTCTTTTCCAGGGGCTCTTCTCTTCTCATGAGATGGCCAAAGTATTGGAGCCTCAGCTTCCGGATCTGTCCTTCCAGTGAGCACTCAGGGCTCATTTCCTTTAGAATGGATAGGTTTGTTCTCCTTGCAGACCAGGGGACTCTCAAGAGTCTCCTCTAGCACCACAATTCAAAAGCATCAATTCTTCGGCGGTCAGCCTTCTTTATGGTCCAGCTCTCACTTCCATACATCGCTACTGGAAAAACCATAGCTTTGACTATGCGGACCTTTGTCGGCAAGGTAATGTCTCTGTTTTTTAAGATGCTGTCTAGGTTTGTCATCACTTTCCTCCTAAGAAGCTGGTGTCTTTTAGTTTCGTGGCTTCTGTCAACCTCTGCAGTGATCATGGAGCACAAGAAGGTAAAATCTGTCACTGCCTCCATATCTTCCCCTTCTATTTGCCAGGAGGTGATGGGATCAGTGGTCATGATCTTGGGTTTTTTTAAAAAATGTTGAACTTCAGACCATTTTTTTGTGCTCTCCTCTTTCACCCTCATTAAGAGGTTCTTTAATTCCTCCTCACTTTCTGCCATCAGAGTGGTATCATCTGCATATCTGAGGTTGTTGATATTTCTTCCTGCAATCTTATTTCCAGCTTGCGATTCATCCAGTCCAGCCTTTCGCATCATCTTCCAGCATCATATCTTTTAGCCTTTTGTTTCTGTTCATGGAGTTTTCTTGGCAAAGATACTGAAATGGCTTGCCAGTTCCTGCTCCAGGTGGATTGCGTTTAGTCAGAACTCTCCACTATGATCTGTCCATCTTGGGTGTCCCTGCACGGCATAGCCCATAGCTTCTCTGAGTTACTCAAGCCCCTTCACCACAACAAGGCAGCAATCCATGAAGGGGAAACAGAGTGTACAACCAGTTAAATAATAACATAACCAAAGGCAGAATACCACAAATTGCAGCAGATTCATTTGATTTGATTCGTGATTGGTCTCCTGGAAAGGAACACAGATTTCATTTGTGAGTCAGTTCCCTCAGAAATAATGGTCTGTTTATATCTCTGAAACATTAATGTTTTCTTCAGTTAGAATGATGGGTTATCTGTTAATGTGTAGTTTGGCCCTCCATTTATGAAACTTGGTGAAGTTAAGCTGCAACCTGGCATTTATGGTACAGAAATGAGCAACAAACTGTACATCTACTGCCACTGTATGTTTAGCACTCCTCTCTCCTCATCCATTTCTACTGCCATAAATACAGAGGTTCAGAGCAGCCCATATTCTCAGATCTGAATCTTCTAATGTGCATTATTTCCTCCTTCAGTGTAATGATGTGGGCCCTGAAATACCTAAACTGTGATTATGTCAATGTATATTATCTAAAGCTAGAGATTCTGTATCAGAGTGACTGACAGGAACTCTGCACAACAGAGAGGCTAATCTCATTGCTGAAACCCACGTTATAGAGAAGGAGTGGGAAACCTCTCACATCATCCACATCAATTGATCGTAGTTACTGGAGATGGTAGACATTGTAGTCCAACAGTACCTGGAAGACACCCTAAATAGAGTTGGGGGCCATTCTCTTTAAATTCTGTAGGGAACCTTGTCTGCTCAGTCTATGAACTGATCCTGGCACCATATTGGAGAAAGTTGCATTTAAAACATTCCATTCCAAGCAACAGCACAATCAATGTTGCATCTCCACTTTCAAACTAGGTTTGCTATATTCCAACGTGAGAAATCTAAACAAAGTAATGTGCATATGACATGCACATTTTGCACATAGTTGTTGACTTCTGTACAATCAGTGGAGATGGGTCAGAAGATACATCTTTTTACCCGGCCATCTTACCTGTCCCAGAATTTCTTTATAATTTATTCCAGACAGTCACAAATCTTGCCAGTCTAGAGATGTAGGATGCTGTTGTGTCTCACTGCCACTGATTCTGTCACCCTGGTAAAGCAGCATAGATCTGCACCTGGAGAATTAATGTGCAGTCGGAAATTCCCAGTGCAGGGAGGAGGACCTTGTTTTCCTCACACATCTTGAACCCAACTGTTACACAGTAAACAAAACAAAACATAACAAAAACAAACCCTCCCTTGGCTTTGGTTAAAAGGAAATGGGAAGTCTCATGGTCAGATGAAGTCATATATGAAGAAAATAAATTGTTGTCCAATGTGTACCTACATGGAAGAATTACCATCTCCATATCATTTTGAACTAAGGCCTTGCCTTTAAAATCTCCCGTGTCATTCCAGAAAATTCTGTAACAAGTGCTCAGTTCACTCAGGGAACCAGCCATTACAGCAGCAGTTCAAGGACCCAGGTTTATACACTCTATCTTGACTGGGAAAAAACGCCCCTTGAACTGTGCCAGCCCTCATGGCAACCTCTGTCTGTGTCACAAAATCAGACAATAATTCTCCTCATTAGTGAGTCTGGGACAAGATACCACAATGCTCAATTACTCCAATTTAATTACATGGATCATGGATGCTTTGCTCCTCTGGAAGATTATTATTTAGTTTTCCAGGAGAATATTTGCCTCCTGTATACAATGTAGTATTCTGATTTATTTTAACTTCACCACAAATCCTGCATGAGATTCTCTAGCCACATTATAATAGTACCAGTAAAACAGTTTTCACTAGAGGTTGCACCAGTTGCAAGACCCTAGGATTAGCAATCTGGAAAACAGCCGGATGCATCTCAGACCCTTCTGAAGCCATGTGATTCTGTTTCAATACAGATCCAAGTCTCTGCTTGTAAATCCAGTTCTTTCCACCTCTCATTGATAAAACCAGAAATCAGCAAAGGGCTATAATCTCTCTCTTTTCAATTGGGATGAAGTTGCACTCCTAGTAGACCTTTATGAGTTAATTAAATGACAGGAAATAGACACAGGTACAGTGGGGTCTTGACTTAAGAACGGCTTGAGTTAAGAACATTTTGACTTAAGAACCACTCTCATAGGAAAATATTGACTTGATTTACGTACTTAGATTTGAGTTAAGAACTGAAAAAAACCCACGTGGGAGGCAGGGAAAGTGCAAAATTGGAACTTTCAGTTAACTGTTGGCCAGTGAAAAGGGTGCCTGTCTGCTTCCTCACTCCTCCCAGCGTTTAGAGAGTGGATTGGGAGACAGTCTTCAGACTGCCTGGTACTGGACTGCCTGGACTGTATTTTCCCTGCCTTCCCTGAACCTTTCTTGACCTAAGAAAAAAGAAACAAAATATCCCCCTCTAGTGGTCGAAGGCAGAATAGCAGCTTCCCATTAGTTTCTATGGACGGAAAAGAGCAGATACGGATCAAATGGTTTTCAATGCATTCCTATGGGAAATGCAGATTTGACTTGAGAACTTTTTGACTTGAGAACCGCCTTCCAATACGGATTAAGTTCTCAAGTCAAGACCCCACTGTATAGAACTATGGGACTTGGCTTGGCATTTTTTCCCCTGTGTATAAGACAATACTTTTGTCTAAAATCCTTAGACTAAAAATTTAGGGTTGTTTTATATACGGCTGCCTCCAGTCACAAGCCTTATGTAACTGATGTCAGCTGATGCTGAACAAACCAATTGGAACACACTTTGTTGAAGGTGGAGCATGTAGGCAGTGCTCAGATGCAACAGGGACTGGTAATGTCCTAGTGTTCTGAGCCCAGAGGCTGAATAAAACTATATGCTGAAAGATAAGTGTGATGACAGTGCTGGTATGTAAACATTACCTAATTACTAAATAAAAATATATTTTGTTTTATGTTTAGAATATTTATTTCTTAATTTTGGATTCGAAAAGTGTGGTGGGAAAAAGTGTGGTAGAAAAGTGGAAAAATATGGTTTGTTTTTTAATTGGAACTATTTATAAATTTTTAAAATGTCTTGGTAGAATTGGATGGGATTTTCAGGGATATTAACCCCTAAGGCGGTCAAGATGGAGAAGTTACTGAAAAACAGGTTTAGGAAATTTGATGCAGAAACAGCTTTCAGAGTTCGGGGGTGGGAATATCAAAAGATGATTGTACCTATATCCCTACATTTTTCATGGGTCATATTTTAGGCATGGAGCTTTCTGAATTTCTGGTCTACACACCCCAAAAAACTGCAAGAGTTCTTTCAACCAGACTGAAAAAATCAAAGTACTTAAAGCTGTTTTCAGTCAATTACAATTTTGGAATAGAGAATCTATCTTGGCAAAGGTTAATAGAGTTTTGTCAAGAGAACAAGCTGGTTATCACAGACACTCTTTTCCAACAACACAAGAAGCGACTCTACACATGGACATCACCAGATGGGCAACACTTAAATCAGATTGATTATAATCTCTGCAGCCAAAGATGGAGAAGCTCTATACAGTCAGAAAAATCAAGATCTGGAGCTGATTGTGGCTCTGATCATCAGCTTCTTATAGCAAAACTCAAGTTTAAACTGAAGAGAGTAGGAAAAACCACTGGGCTCCTCAGGTATAATCTAAACCAAATCCCTTATGAATACACAGTGGAAGTGAAGAACAGATTTAAGGAACCTGATTTGGTGGACAGAGTGCCTGAAGAACTATGGATGGAGATTCATACCATTGTACAGGAGGCAGCAACAAAAACCATACCAAAGAAAAGGAAATGCAAGAAAGCAAAGTGGCTGTCCAACGAGGCCTTACAAACAGCAGAGAAGAGAAGGAAACAAAATGCAAGGGAGACAGGGAAAGTTCCAGAAAATTGAATGCTGACTTCCAAAGAATAGCAAGGAGAGACAGCAGGGACTTCTTAAATGAACAGTGCAAAGTTACAGAGTAAAGGAATAGAAAGGGAAAAACCATAGATCTGTTCAAGAAAACTGAAAGTATTAAGGGAACATTTTGTGCAAAGATGGACATGATAAAGGACAAAAATGGTAGGAACCTCACAGAAGCAGAAGACATCAAGAAGAGGTGGCAAGAATACACAGAGGAATTATATCAGAAAGATTTGGATGTCCCGGACAACCCAGACAATGTAGTTGCTGACCTTGAGCCAGACATCCTGGAGAGTGGAGTCAAGTGGGCCTTAGAAAGGCTGGCTAACAACAAGGCCATTGGAGGCGATGGCATTCCAGTTGAACTATTTAAAATCTTAAAAGATGGTGCTGTTAAGGTGCTACACTCAATATGCCAGCAAGTTTGGAAAACGCAGCAGTGGAAAAGATCAGCCTACATCCAAATCCCAAAGAAGGGCAGTGCCAAACAATGGTAAAAATCATACAAGGTAGGTTTCAGCAGTACGTGGACTGAGAACTGCCAGAAGTACAAGCTGGATTTCAAAGGGGGAGAGGAACTAGAGACCCAATTGGTAACATGCATTGGATTATGGAAAAAGCCAGAGAGTTCCAGAAAAACATCTACTTCTGCTTCATTGACTATGCAAAAGCCTTTGACTGTGTGGACCACAGCAAACTATGGCAAGTCCTTAAAGAAATGGGAGTGCCTGACCATCTTATATCTATCTCCTGAGAAATCTATATGTGGGACAGGAAGCAACAGTTAGAACTGGATAAGGAACAACTGATTGGTTTAAAAATTGGGAAAGAAATATGACAATGCTGTATATTGTCTCCCTGTTTAAACTTATAGGCAGAATACATCATGCGAAAGGCTCTGACTGGAGGAATCCCAAGCAGGAATTAAGATTGCTGGAAGAGATATCAACAACCTCAGATATGCAGATAATACTACTCTGATGGCAGAAGGTGAGGCGGAATTAAAGAACCTCTTAATGAGGGTGAAAGAGGAAAGTGCAAAAATGGTCTGAAGCTCAACATAAAAAAAAACACAAGATCATACCCACTGGTTCCATCACCTCCTAGCAAATAGAAGAAGATATGGAGGCAGTGACAGATTTTACTTTCTTGGGCTCCATGATCACTGTAGATGGTGACAGAAGCCACAAAATTAAAAGACACCTGCTTCATGGGAGGAAAGTGATGACAAACCTGGACAGCATCTTAAAAAGCAGAGACATCACCTTGCTGACAAAGGTTCACATAGTCAAACCTATGGTTTTTCCAGTAGCGATGTATGGAAGTGAAAGCTGGATCATAAAGAAGGCTGACCGCCGAAGAATTGATGCTTTTGAATTGTGGTGCTGGAGGAGACCCTTGAGAGTCCTCTGGACTGCAAAGAGAACAAACCTGAACAAACTTATCCATTCTGAAGGAAATGAACCGTGAGTGCTCACTGGAAGGACAGATCCTAAAGCTGAGGTTCCAATGCTTTGGTCATCTCAAGAGAAGAGAAGACTCCCTGGAAAAGACCCTGATGTTGGGAAAGTATGAAGGCAAGAGGAGAAGGGGACGACAGAGGACAAGATGGTTGGATAGTGTCATCAAAGCTACCAACATGACTTTGACCAAACTCCATGAGGCAGTGGAAGACAGGAAGGCTGGGCCTGCTCTGGTCCATGAGGTCACGAAGAGTCAGAAACAACTTAACGACTAAACAATAACAATCTTGGCTTTCCTCTTGAGTTCACATCTCTTCCATACTGGGAGAGGCTAAGCTCCTTGGGAGCTGCAAGGCATCATGGGACTGGCAATCTTACTGCTTATTATGTTCCATATAGAGTGCCTCTCAAAGACCTACCAGCCCTATAACACATCCTAGCTCCCATGGTCAAGAATACCCCATTCTCCACCTATAAGCAATTAAGAACATCTGTATAGACTTTGATTTTTTTGACTAAGAAGTCTGGCTCGGGGAATTCCTACAGACCTCGGCTGTAATCCAACAATGCTGAAAGTCTCCTGCCTATCATGGCTATAAAACCGGCATACAGAGGACCCTAGTCAAAATACCCCGTGTATTTTGATGGATAGGTGCAGTAGTTTTCATGGAAGGCCAATGTAATGAAATGTAAAGTGGGAAGTTACTTGCTTCTTCTTGATAGTTTGGTTGGTTGGTTCCTTTGCTCACTGAATTTTGCATTAACAGAATATATCATAGAGCTATCCCCTAAGTGAGAAATCATTAAAATTTCAAAAGGATGGGTGCATGGCTTATAAAGGTATAAGGAACAAAAGTAGTGTTAGATCTTTGCATTTTTGGCTCATTTAGCACCAAAGTACAACCAGACAGCGTGATGGAACCTAGAGTGATAAAGGCAAAAGGATTTTAAACATCCAATATTTTTTCCAAGCAATCATCCTTTGCTACTACATCAAGGCAGGGCCCCACAGTGTTTGCCAACATTGTTTTAAGTTTACTGTTCTTGGGAGAAAGAATTAGCAGAGAGCACTGGATTAGTCCTATTATGTATTTCTTCACTGTCCCTCCCCACAAAGCAGTGAGACTGGAGAATGCTAATAAAACAATTCAATGTGAATCTGCTATTCATAACACCTCCTCTTCTTCATTCCCTCTCTTTCCACTCAGACCTTCTTCCTTTTAATGGGAACTTGAGGGGGGAAATGTATCTATTTGGGGAGACATTATTTGTCTCCGTGTTCCTCTGAATTCAAACAACTAATGAATCTTCAGAGGTTTGGTTCATTTAAAGAAACCTCACCTCAACCCAGCCAGCTTCCTAAGTTTGTCCAAATCAACCTAATTCCTCTCTAGACTGAGCATTCAGCTGAATCAGACACACATCCCTAAGTCTAAGTTAAATTGTAGGAGTCTAAGTTAAATTGTAAATTTTGAATGATCAAGACTTATTAAGTCAGCACTAATGCAAATTCTATTGATTCAATTGCCAGAATGCTATTTAGAAACATATGCATAAGGGCAATGGCCCAAATGGTTTTTCCCACTGACTTGACATATCTCACACTGCCAGACATGTGACTGTCTGTGCTGTTGTCACATCTTATCAGTCGAGGCAGGGAGTGTGACAATCTGTTAACAAGGTATGACAGCTTGCCTGATTTCTCTTATGCCATCAGGTTGGGCAATGGGATTCTTCTGACTAAGCGGTCTAGTTGGACCTAGTGACTAGATTTAGCCCTGTTTTTCACTTAAAAATAGAGCCTTTCTATATTTGTTCTATAACAGAACTGCTAAAGTGAAGGAATACATTGACCTCAAGGTTCAATGGGGCTGTTGGAACTTTTACTGTTTTGATATACTATTTGCAGTGATGGAAGAAGTATTTTGAAAAATTATTTTCCATACATATTCAAAAGGCACAGCTTTTGCTCTGCTCTATGTGGAACCAGGCGATCGTATACTGTGTTTATGTGAAGAAATGCAAAGAAAATGATATGATGTTTTGGGCCATCTCCGGTTCCTTATTGTCATACCAGTCTCTTCCATTCCCTTGGCCATCAATATCAGTTCTTTCAAATGAAGATTATCAGAGGCTTCCCTGCCACCAGTGTATGGGTGTGAGAGAGAGCCATAAAAGGTAATAGTTAAAGGAGTTACTGGCAGAAATGCCTGACACTCACCTCTGAGCCAACAAACAGAAAGACAGCTGACACCCATTTAACAGGCCATGTATTTCAAGACACACCACTTGCAAATGGTTCCCTTTAACTCTCCAAAGGCTGGAGAATGTTAGCAACAGAAAAAATAAAGCTATACTTCATGTCTGTGAGAGAGTTACCTCTATGTGTGTGAGGGAGGGAGGGAGGGAGGGAGGGAGGGGGGAGAGAGAGAATTATCTGATGTCTCCTTCCTCTCCCTCCTTCCCTTTTTAGTGCCTTGGGTTTAACCTCAGCCTCAGCCACTGCTCTGGGTGAGAAGCTGGCACACAACAGTGGCAAGGAACATTTTCAAATTGGTTCTGTAGTAAACGAGCTTTGACCTCTATTTCATCAAATGTGGGCCTGGTGACTGTCATTCAGACCTTGCAGCAAGAGTCCCTATTTATAAACACTCATATGCTGTATGTGGGGTTGCCCTCAGAGAAGCCACCTTGGGTTCACAACACTGTACCCCAACCATTTCTTTACAGATATAGGCTGTTGGGACCTTATACTAGTGCCTCATTCTTTTTCAAGATGATTGAAGATGGGAGACCTGTGGTCCTTTAAATATAGTTGAACTACAATTGCCATCATACCTGTCCATAAGATGCACTGGCTAGGAAATCCAACAACAACTGAAGGGTCACCAGCCCCCCAGTCCTGGACTAAATGGCTATGGTCCATTATTATACTGTTAACATAACTTTCTCCATTATGTTTCAGTATATTGGAGAGTGACGCCTATGTGAAAAGGTGGCATCTATAACATAATCTAGGAACCCTGTCAAAAATACTATCTGTGTGCCAGATTTCACACAGCGAGGGCATGCAGAAAAAAGCATTCTTGGCATTAACCCCATTGAGTTATGAAACCTTATCTCCTACAAGACTTACGACATTCAAAAACTGATGAATAATGATGTAACTATTTAGATTGGCTTTCAGGATTGGGATTAAACTATTAGAGAGCTGAGTAAATTTAAACTATCTTTGGTCCAGTTATGAGGGGGTCTTGTAGAGATGGTAAATGTATACTCCTTTAGCTTTTACAGCTGTTGTGTATCTAATGCCCACAGCTTCTTTTAACACATTGAGTATTCATAATCACTGTTGCTCTAAATTGCCTTCTTTGAGGGAAACAACAAAGCATCCAGTGGGAAGAATATAGATTTGAACTGGTAACTTCTGTGGGGGGATGATGGGCCCAAGGAGGTATCTTTGAGCTTTACCCTGGAGCTGTATTACCTAATAGAACAACACTGACCAGATGCAAACTATTTGGTCAGAAAGTGGGTGCCTCCCCCTTCAGACTCCTCGGCCAGCTATTTCATTCTTCATCTATTTTACAGGCAAATTGTCTCTCAATATGGTTTTGTTAGGCTAAAGCTGTGGGATGAAATTAACAAGAATAATGAATGACAGTGATTAGCAATTGGCTTGCAAAATGCACAGAGAACATGGCCTAGGGCCATCCTTTTGAACTGTACTCCTGCCCGGATATCAGATAATGACAAGCACTGGCAGGTTGAAGCCTCTGCCATTATGATTAAGATGTGTGTAATGATATTGGAAGAAAGGTGGTTTTCATTTATTTGGCTTGATCCTGTTATCTGAACACAGTGTGGAGATGTGTGTGGCAGGATCAACATGAGCTAATTCCTGGAAACCAACCAATCGTGTCATTACATTTCGCAAAGCAGGTTGAACTCCAGAACTTCCTGCTGGCCTTTATTATGGGGACACTTTGAAGTACCATGTTGCGGTCTTCAGAGGAAACAGCAAAGGAATTGCTAATTAGGTTGCTCTGTCCCACTGGAAACCTAATCTCCCACCCTTTTCTGGAAGAAATACTCTTTTAAGTGAGTTTTTCCTAATCTAGAGTGTACAAGACAAAGAGACAAGAAGCCACCGAAGGAATCATTTATATATGTCAATTGTTCCATGACACATGTATAAAGTGCATGTGAAATCTATAAAAGAATATCCAGATTTTCTACTATGCATGCTTTCTCAGGAGCATGCCTCATTCTGTCCTGTAGGTCTCAGTTAAGCAAATATATAACTGAAGCCTTAAAAGAAGCTCATACTGTGTTCATTTCTTGAGACAGAAATAATCAATGGTTTAGGTATTTAGGCAGGAGAGTGAATCTGATCATGGAAACTTATGGAAATCACCAAAGTGCAGAATTATGCCTTGGCTGCAAGTAAGGGCGATTTAGATAATATGATGGACCTTCAGGAGTGATTACATATGTATTTTTCTCACTGTTTGTGTGATGTTTCCCATTGTACTTTTTCATATGTAGTTCTTTGATACCACATGGTTAGTGCTAATAACAAGCAGATCCAGTCTTTTGATGTGAGTATGAAGTACATTTTGCTTGGTCAGCAGGACTTTAGGGAGGGCTATATTTCCATACCCCCTTCACAGATTGCTGGCTTAACATGATGAAGGGGTGTAGTAATTCAGAGAAGCTATGGGCTATGCTGTGTAGGGACACCCAAAATGGACAGATCATAGTGGAGAGTTCTGACTAAATGCAATCCACCTGGAGCAGGAACTGGCAAGCCACTCCAGTATCTTTGCCAAGAAAACTCCATGGACAGAAACAAAAGGCTAAAATATATGATGCTGAAAGATGAGCCCCTTAGGTCGGAAAGTGTCCAACATGCAACTGAGGAAGAGTGGAGGACAAGTACAAGTAGCTCCTGAGCTAGTGAAGTGGTTGGGCTAAAGCCGAAAGGACGCTCAGCTATGGATGTGCCTGGAAGTGAAAGGAAAGTCCGATGCTGCAAAGAATAATACTGCATAGAACCTGTAATGTAAGATCTATGAACCTTGGTAAGCTGGATGTGGTCAAACAGGAGATGGCAAGGATAAACATTGACATCCTGGGCGTCAATGAATTAAAATGGACGGGAATGGGCAAATTCAATTCAGACGATTACCATATCTACTATTGTGGGCAAGAATCCCATAGAAGAAATGGAGTAGCCTTCACAGTCAACAAAAGAGTGGGAAAAGCTGTACTGGGATACAATCTCAAAAAGGATAGAATGATTTCAATATTAATCCAAGGCAGACCTTTCAACATCACAGTAATCCAGGTTTACGCACCAACCACCAATGCTGAAGAGGCTGAAATTGACCAATTCTCTCAAGACTTACAACACCTTCTAGAAATGACACTAAAGAAAGATATTCTTGTCATTATAGGGGACTGGAATGCTAAAGTATGGAATCAAGAGATAAAAGGAACAACAGGGAAGTTTGGCCTTGGAGTTCAGAACGAAGCAGGGCAAAGGCTAATAGAGTTTTGTCAAGAGAACAATCTGGTCATCATAAACACTCTTTTCCAACAACACAAGAGGCGACTCCACACATGGACATCACCAGATGGGCAATACCAAAATCAGATTGATTATGTTCTCTGCAGCCAAAGATGGAGAAGCTCTATTGTTGTTGTCTTCCACTGCCTCCTGGTGTTTGGTCAAAGTCATGTTGGTAGCTTCGATGACAAACCTAGACAGCATCTTAAAAAGCAGAGACATCAGCTTGCCAACAAAGGTCCACATAGTCAAAGCTATGGTTTTTCTAGTAGTGATGTATGGAAATGAGAGTTGGACCATAAAGAAGGCTGACCCCTGAAGAACTGATGCTTTTGAATTGTGGTGCTGGAGGAGACTCTTGAGAGTTCCCTGGATTGCATAGAGAACAAACCTATCCATTCTGAAGGAAATCAACCCTGACACATACTGAAGCTGAGGCTCCATTACTTTGGCCATTTCATGAGAAGAGAAGACTCCCTGGAAAATACCCTAATGTTGGGAAAGTGTGAAGGCAAGAGGAGAAGAGGACAACAGAAGATGAGATGGTTGGACAGTGTCATCGGAGCTACCAACATGAATTTGACCCAACTCCGGGAGGCAGTGGAAAACAGAAGGGCCTGGCGTGCTCTGGTCCATGGGGTCACGAAGAGTCAGACACGACTTAATGACTAAACAACAAAAAATGATTTTTCAGGATGCTTGCAATATAAGCCCTACCCCCAAAATAAGCCCTAGTTAAGAGAAACCCCACCCTCCACCATTCGGTAGCATTGTGCAGCAACCAGAAGAAGATGACATGACTGTATTTAAGTAAATGTAGATTGTTGCACATAAAAAAAATCCCCTGAAAATAAGCCCTAATGCATTTTTGGAGCAAAATATAGGACCCTGTCTTATTTTCAGGGAAACATGGTATGTGGTAATGCTCTTAGTTGTGTAACTTACAGAAAATAAGAATATCTGAATCTCTACATAATCTCTTGAGAATTAATCTACAGAAATTTCAGTGTGACATTGCATGTACATGTGCATAGAATTGTAGCCAATTCTATATGAGTCTTACTGAAACACTCGATTTCCATCAAAATTTCTCAAGTGATTTGCTTGAAGAGCTGGCTTTCCCCTTTTCTATTTGCATTTTGTCTTAGATGAAATTCCTCTGGCAACTGTACTCTGAGCTAAACAGAAAAAAAATCAGAAAATGAATGCATGGTCTCACAAAGTGACAAGCAGTAGCTTGAGGACTTTCTGCACAAAGGAAGAATAATTTGACATTATGATCCATGCGTTGGAGAGACTTAGAGGTAGTTAGAGAGCAGGCTGCTTGAGAAAGTCCATTCCTGGAAAAAATGGCGGTCAGGCCAAAGAGAACAACGAAGCAAGGCTTTGGCAGTTAGCCTGGTATAGCGAAGTGGCAGCGCAGAAAAGCCGGCTGCTGTTGCTGCTGCTGTTGGCTCTAACAGAGAGAATATCACACTTCCAGACTTCCTGACAGGTGTGGAAGGAAACCATTAAAAAGTTTCATTAGAGAATACACAAAGTAGCACCTGCCCCTGTTATTGCAAACCTCTCCCAGAGGAGAATAAGGTCTAGGCAGGAAGGAAAGGCCAAGATCAGTGAACAAGGCAACATGAAAAGGACAAGGCTGAGGTACAAATCATTGATACATCATTGACTTATGTCCAGAGGCAATGTAGGTCTGGCCCTCTCCCCTGCCCCCAGGAGTTATGTCCAAGAAGGAATTTTATTTTATTTTATTTTATTAAAAATCCTTTCATGATGACTACCGCCTTCCAAAATTCTTTCTTCTACACAGCTCTTGAAGGCATGCTGCTCTTAAATGAAGCATTCTTGTCTGTATCTGACAAATTTCTTTGCATCGAAGCAAGAGGACAGAATGTTTGGAGCAGCCCAGACACAAATCTCTGAGCAATGCCCCAAACAGCCATCCTTTCACTAGAAAGATCTTCCACTTTGCTCAGTTCACTGCTGAAGCGCCGAAGTGAGGAGAATGAAGCTTTTGCTCTACACAGAAAACAATGGTAGGAATAACTGCCCAGTACCATCACAAGCTGGGGGACCCAGATGCCCCCGTGCTTTGGACAAGAAGAAGACCCAAATGCCCCCACCGGAAAAGAAGACTTCACTGTTTGCATCTTACAGGGCAGAGATGTCTCTGTTCCATCATCAGTGCCTCCTCTTGCCTCCTCTTCTCCAACAATGCCCACAAAAGCCTGAAAGCACATTCATAGGCTTGTTCCCCCTGCTTCCTTTTCATGTTTGGCTCCATCAGGTTGGTGGATTTCCTAATGGTACATAATCAATCCTTTTCTTCAATATTTCCCTCCAAATGTCCAGAGCACACATTGCATCCAGCCTGTTGACATTCTGGGACGAAACCTGTCCTGCCCTAGACTGTGCAGGCTATAGGCTTTGCAGAGGTTTCTAGATAGAGGCATAGGAAACTAATAAGCTTGTAGTGTAGTAGAACAGTTCCCCTTGAATCATCATGATCATGAACTGGATGAAATCCATCTAGGTGCCTCTTGATACTGTAGAAATCTGGCACCAAAATTCAGTCATGTGATGGTGGTGGTTGATGTTTTATTTTTTTTAATCAACAATATTTATCTGGAGATTTGTAGTGAAACTAGCAATATTTTGCACGTTTTGGGGGGGCAGGATCACTCCTAATAATCTTAGAAGTGCAGAGCTGGAAGGGACCCTGTGGATCATCGAGTCCAGCCCCTGTCCAAGATGCACAGTGGGGAGTCAACCTCCCAAACTAATGGGCTATCCAGCCATTAATGGCCCAGTCTGTGGAACTCCTTGCCACAGGATGTGGTGATGGCTTCTGACCTGTGTGTTTAGTCGTTTAGTCGTGTCCAACTCTTCATGACCCCATGGACCAGAGCACGCCAGGCCCTCCTATCTTCCACTGCCTCCCGGAGTTGTGTCAAATTCATGTTGGTTGCTTCGCAGACACTGTCCAGCCATCTCATCCTCGGTTGTCCCCTTCTCCTCTTGCCATCACACTTTCCCAACATCAAGGTTTTTTCCATCTCTTCTCATCAGATGGCCAAAGTACTGGAGCCTCAGCTTCAGGATCTGTCCTTCCAGTGAGCACTCAGGGTTGATTTCCTTTAGAACTGATGGGTTTGTTCTCCTTGCAGTTCAGGGGATTCTCAAGAGCCTCCTCCAGCACCACAATTCAAAGGCATCAATTCTTCGGTGGTCTGCTTTCTGCTTTCTTTATGGTCCACACGTCTGACCTAGATGCCTTTAAAAGGCAATTGGACAGCTTCCTGGAGGAAAAGTCCATCGCAGGTTACAAGCCATGATAGGGATGTATAATCTCCAGGCTTAAAAGGAAGGTACCTCAAAATGCCAGATGCAGGGGAAGGGATATTAGGAGACAGGTATCTAGTTGTCTCCTGTGCTCCCAGAGGCATCTGGTGGGGCCACTGTGAGATACTAGAAACTGGACTAGATGAGCCCTTGGTCTGATCCAGCAGGGCTCTTCTTAACACAGAAGAGATCCTCACATTTGCTTTCAACACCTTATATCTTGCAGTCACTGTCTCAACAAGGCAGAAGGTGTCACATTATTGAATCAGACAAACTGATAATTATTATAAATAATAATTATGACCATCTTGTAATACAGTAGCTGCAGTTTAGTCCATCTGGGCTCTACATTGCACCCTGTTGCACATCACTGTCCCTCGGGGGTGTGTGTGTGTCAAATATGTATCTCCTTCCTCATTCCTGTTGCAGCGTCTGCTGCTTTCTCGGTGCCATTTTCTGAAGGTTTCCTCTCCTTCATGATCTCCACCGATCAGGGATGATGCAGTGAACACAATGCCACGACAGCTCTTTGAAGCCAGTATATTGTGGCATAGCAGTGTCACTAAATCAGTGCAGAGGTCAGGAAGCATTGCTCTTATTCTTAATTGGCTTTGTGACCAAGGCATGTAGCCAGCTAAGCAATTATTCTTCATAAGCGAGCACTATTTGTCCCTGTTTACAGACTAACATATTTTGCATGGGATGGAAGATTTTCTAAATACTTTCCCTCTGTAGTTGCTTAATCCTAAAAATAAGGATCTAGAGGAAATAGCTGGGAGATGGACGAGGCATCTCCTTAATCTCATTATTCTTATGCTGAAATTGACCAAGAAGGAAAGAAGGAAAAAGAAAGGACAGAGGCTTTGCTACTTGAATTTCCATGCACGCTCTATTTTTTCCCCTTTATTAAAATCCAACACTCACCTTGGCTTTTCAGTTTTGGAGATAATTTTGTTGGGGAAGCAAGAAAAAGAAAATCTCTGAACATTTTCCAGATATATTTCTAGAGTATCTTCAGCGAACCTGGAAACTGGCATTTGTCAGGCTTTGGAGCCTTCTGGTAGGCTTGGCCTGTCAGAACTGAATGTCTGTTGCCGTTTCCAAGATGAAGTCTCTTCCAGTCCGTCACTTGAGGAAGTGTTTTGGATTGCTTAACCCAATATTGTTTAGCTTCCTACTGAGGCCTTGTTGTTTCATTCATATCTCTCGGATAGTTCTGTAAACCTGTGTCTAGGCTATATTATTTTAAACTTTAGATGGCCCTTCATAAGGCTGAATATTCCTAAGCTTAATCTTCTACCTGGAATACCTCGTGTTGTGTGGCAAACAGAGTGATGTCCCAGGACTCAGGAGGCCTGGTTGAATCACCACTCAGCCATGGAAATTCACTGGTGAAATTGGTAAAACCACTTCTTAAATATTTCACTTCATTTAAAAGCTCTATTAAGATTGCTATAAGTCCGTTCTGACTTGACAACACATGACAACATAGCAACCTTCTACCTAACATTATTGTAATGTGATTTTAGAAGGCAGATACAATTTGATATGTGAACCTGCAATCCGAAGCAAGACAGCACAGGGAGAGCACCACTTGTGAAAACTAAATTTTAGATTCTACCAGCCCTTAAGCTTTTATGTTGTTCCAGCCTTCTTCTTCTTTTTTTTTTTTTTCATCAATTGCCATCAGGTGTTCCAAGCCATCACTGATTTGTTCTGAATTCTACCTCTTGCAAATTAGAAAATAAAATCTGCTGCTTCCAGTTTGGCAGAATCACAGAATCTGCAGCTCTGCATCATTGCTCACTTTGCTTGCTGTGAACTTTCAAAGTGACACGTCAATGTGAATCACCCTGGAACTCTAATCCTAAATATGTATTTTTCCCCTCCACCACTGGGACTTCTACCACATCAGCTTAAGTAGTGTGATTGCTTGGGCTGATGCATTTAGTTTCATCCTTCTATAGAGTGGTTTGTACCGTGTTTCCCCAAAAATAAGACAGGGTCTTGTATTAATTTTGGCTCCAAGAAAACACATTAGGGCTTATTTTCAGGGGATGTTTTATGTTCAGTCATGTCATCTTCTTCTGGTTGCTGCACAATGCGGCACAATGGTGGAGGGCGGGGTTTCACTTAACAAGGGCTTATTTGGGGGGTAGGGCTTATATTAAGACCATCCTGAAAAATCATACTAGGATTTATTTTCAGGTTAGGTCTTATTTTCAGGGAAACAGGATAGCTTTTCCATTCCAAGCTACAGCAGCACATGGGAAACTGGATTCTATTTGAACTGGTTGCTCTTCTCTCAAAACCTGATTCCCGGGGCTATGTGTTTTCCTTTTCCCTTCCCTTTGTGTTCTATTTCTTTTTCTTTTCATTTCATTTATTTTCAAAAAGGCTTGGCATCATTGCAGTAGGGCACCTAGGAGACTAAAGTGCACTTGTAGTAAGGTAGCTCCATTGTAACCATGCCTCCTGCAAATCTGGACAGCTACAGCAGATCAACTTTAAACTGCAGACAATTTCCTCCTCTTTCCCTGCTGACTTGTGTGTGCTCAGTTAAAGCAAATTCTCCCAGGGAAATCTGATTTCCAAGTTGTGCCTTCTCACAAGACTCATTCACATATTTCTTGCTATGTAGTCACACCCACAGCCTCAGGACCAAGCCACGTTGACCAAGACCACTTTGAATCCAACTCACCTCAAAATTGGACGTGATCCACACATATTCCTGAAGCAAGGATGTTCTAGCATGGATGAAGGACATTTCCCACCTTCACTGCCTGCCAGAAGAGTAGGATAAAGAAAATTTAATATTTTTGAGAAAGCATAAATTTCTATTCCTTTCAGATATTTTTTTAAACTTATGATAAGATATGGTGGTGGCCAAGGTTTCTTTTTCATTTTCTTTCCTTTTCCCCCCCAAACCCATATTTTAACATCTCAAACAGTTTGGATTCAAACACTGTTCAGCTCACCTGTTTGCCACTTGTTTTGAAAATGCCCATAAGTAGCCTTGCCTAGGAATGACTGTTATGGAATGGTGCTGTGGCACAGTACAAGCAAAAAAGGGGGGGGTATCTCATTGAGGTGGGCAGCCATCCTTATATTTTCATAGACAGTTACTGCAACAATGTAGTATCATTACATGGTATCATCTGCTCTGAAGGGCATTCATGTAATTTTCAAAGTATCCAGCAGCTGGAGTGGAGGACATCCTGCAAGGAGCCAAGCCACTTGGCAATTTTGCCTGGATTTTTAAAAGGGGTGGAGAACCTTTGGCCATCCCCCTTAATTGCTAGGTTAAGAACATCCTGTCCACTGAACATTCACACTCCCACCTGAACCTTTGCCCCTTTTTCCTGATTGTTCAGGAGGGTTTCATGCAGAGACACTTTTCTGGACCACAAACCCCAGGATACCCCCAGGCAGTATTGCCAGTGGCTGAGATCCATGACATATTCACAGAGAAATAGTTTTAAAAAAGAGTAAATTTTCCTACCTCTGCTTTCACCCACCCACCTCTAAAACCTTGGAATTTGGCTTGGCCAAACTTTCAGCCCAGCCGTAAGATACTTGCTGCTGCTTTGAGCCTCGCCCAAGGTGTTTATGCAGCCCTAAAAACAAGTGAATGTCGGAAACTATGGGATAAATGACTTGGCCAAAGCCAGAAATTAAGTTTAATGTTTATTTGCAAAATTCATTGGCAAGATGAACAGAAGAAGCCAATAAATTAGTGGGCAGTTCCGAGAAAACTCCTCTCCCCTTCCACAGTAAATACCCCTTCTCCTGTTTTCAAATGTATTAGATGAGTTGAAAATTATGGTTCTTCCTAGGCCAAAATCTCTAGTAGATTTTGGGGGCAAGCTCTCTTGCCAGTTTGAAAGCTTGTGCTGTCTTTCCAACAGAATTTCATCCAACATAAGGTATTGCATTTCCAGTGTTTAGCCTGATAATGTTTGGGAACATTATTGCAAGCTCTCCCACCACAAGATAATTTCACACAGACTTTACATGAAATATTTGTGTTGAATTGATGCCCACAAGGTCTAAGTGACCATTATAATGGTGTTGAAAGCATTGGTACAAAGGCATGTAAGGATTATTTGGGTGGGGTGTAAAAGAAGAAAAGGAGGGCCCAATATTTATTCTGATATATTTATTAGAAATATCTATAAATTGTCCTTCCACCCACTGATTGCTCAAGGCCTTGTAAATACTGCACGCACACACACACACACACACACACACACACACACACACACACACACACACAGAGAGAGAGAGAGAGAGAGAGAGAGAGAGAGAGAGAGAGAGAGAGAGAGAGTAATGACCAGGAAAGTACTTTACAAGTTGGAATTGCTGAATATCATGGTGTGATGACTGAAGATGCAAGGGAAATTTGTATCCTGACCAACTGTCACCAGCAGGGGGAAGTACCTTATTCAAAAAGTAAAAGCATGGGACTTTGACCACCATTTTTCTCCAGTAGGTTGACATTCACTGCACTGCCTTGTCTGGTGAGCTTAACACAATTTCAGCTGGTGATGTCAGCTGCAGTTGACAGGGTGTTTTATTGCTGCAGGCTCTACCCCAACCTCCCTAGAGCCTTGCTCATCCTGGCTCATAAAAGCTGCCAGGCCAGTAACAATGGAATGGGCCGCTGCTATTATTAATTGGTAGAGTTCCCCAAGCCCTCAAAGAGATGCTTATTAGGCCCATTCATAAAAAAAACCTAACTTGGCAGCGAATGATAGTAACAACTATAGACCTGTTGCCAATGTGCCTTTTCTAAGCAAGCTAGTGGAGAGAGTGGTGGCTGACCAGCTACAGGCCCTCCTAGAGGAGACACATGCCAATCCCGGTTCAGGCCAGACCACAGCACGGAGATGGCATCAGTTGTCCAGAAAGGTGATCTTTGTCCCTGTTGGTCCTCCTTGATCTCTCAGTCGCTTTTGATACCATCAACCACAATATTCTCCTGGGGAGGCTCTCTGGGTTGGGGATTGGTGGCCTGGCTTTGGCCTGGCTCCAGCCCTTCTTGGAGGACCCTCCTCAGAGAGTGCAGCTTGGGGAGATGATGTCCACTCCTTGGACTCTCAATTGTGGAGCCCCACAGGGGTCTATCATCTCCTTAATGCTCATATCTATATGAGGCCACTGGGGCAGGTCATCAGGAGTTTTGGAGCTTCCTGTCACCAATATGTGGATGACACCCAGCTCTATCTCTCCTTCCTTCCCTCTGCAGAGGATGCTGTCCTCCCTGCCTGGACTCTGTACTGGGGTGGATGAGGGAAAATAGACTGAGGCTGATTCCAGACAAGATGGAAGTCTTGTGGGTGGGTGCCCCTAGTGTCTGGAGAGTGGGGGGCCTCTCTGGAGAGTGGGGAGGCTACTTTCTCTGCTAAGGATGGACCCAGAGCTATCAATGGAATCCCAGATAGTGTCTGTGGTCCGTTCCGCCTATTTCCATTTGAGGCGGGTTGCCCAACTGCATCCCTACCTCGACACCAGGTCCCTCACCACGCTGGTCCATGCATTGGTCGTCTTGAGATTAGATTACTGAAATGCTTTCTACGTGGCTGAGGCTGATATGGAAACTGCAGCAGGTCCAGAATATGGGGGCCAGGCTATTGAGTGGTGTGAAGAAATGCCATCCTATCTGCCCTACTCTGGTTGCCCTGCACTGGTTACCTGTTTGTTTCTGTGCCAGCTTGAAGGTGATGATGCTGACATACAAATCCCTAAATGGTTTGGGACCTTGATACCTGACTGAATGCCTCCTCCTTATGAGATCTGCCCATCAGACACAATTTTCTCAGGCCAGGTGGTTGAGAATATTGATGCCAAGAGATACCCTGAAAGAGAAAAACAAAATCTCTGGAAATTCACCTGGCCCCTTCACTGGGAATTTTTAAATGATTGCTGAAAACATGGCTTTTTCAAGCAGGCCTTTCCGGACCTTATAACATCTTAACAACACAGTGGCTTTTTTAACTTTTATGTTCTCAGTTCCACTGCTGTGCCTCCATATTATTTTAATTATTTTAGTTAATTTTGTTGGCAACTACGTATTTTATGTTGAGATTTATAATTAGGATGTTCACTGTTTTAAATAGCTGTTCATGAGGTTGCAATTGTTTAATGTTGTAAAATGTCCAGAGTGACCTGGCAACCAGATGAGCGGTGTAAAAGCCAAACGAACGAACGAACAAACAAATGGCTTATTTGCATTTTTTGTGATTGATCACTTTTCCCTGTTTGTGCTTGCTCTGTTATGTATCCATGTCTGTGCTTACCTTCACAAAGGAAAAGCAATATCAGAGACATTTTGCACAAATGGCATGAAACATTATGGGTGGGGGAAACTGGTTGGTGTCTTGCTCTTGTGCTAGAACTCTTCCAGTAGCTGGAGAATTCTTAACAGATTGTCTCACTGCTAGTCTCGGCCAAGAAATGAGACACTGCCAAAACATTTTCCCCCATATTGCTAGTGCAGATAGAGGGTACTTCAATCAGCACTGTGCAAACACATGATTGCTTATATTCTGCTGACATCAGTGGAGATAGCAAGCCAGTCAACACCTGTTTAGTGCTGGCTGAAAAACCCTCTCCCTGACCCATCATCTCCATTTCATTCCCAGTAAAAGCAGAGATTTCGCTCACTGCTCATTCCCTACACAGTGGTGGCCAACAATTCCCTCTAGTCCCATACTCAGCCGGCCAGCTTCAGATGAAGGTTATGCTTCTCTTTCCACACAAGTCACCTGTTCTTCTACACACACGGACACAGTATACGGTCTTCATGTGAGGAAGAAACTTCCTAGTAAAGTAAAGCTACCTTCTCGAGAATTATTGTCCTACAAAAAGTTTTGAGATTCTTCCAACATTTCTCATTTGTTTCATTGGTGGCAGTTCTCTTTAAAGTTTGTCTTCGGGAGTGGAGGAAGCCAATAAAAAAAATAAGGAATGTGAGGCCCTTCTTGAAAAACATTGTCAGGTAGGAATGTAGAGAGTCCTTGAAAAATGTTTCTGTTCTTGGTGCTTTTCGGAGTCTTGTCAGGTCACGACTCCTCACCAAGACCTCCTCCTCCTCCTGAAGCAGCAAAAATTCTCAGTGTCATGTGAGCCAAGTTCACTGCTCACTGTTATGCTGTTTTTTCCTCCCCTCCTCGCTTTTTCCTGTTCTTTTGCCCATGAAACTAAGAAATTGTTCAGAGTTCAAGGACCTTTCCGGAGTATCTTGTGCAAGAAGGATGTCATTTTGTGCAGGCATTGTAATAATTCCAATCAGATTGGGGGTTCTTTCAGAAAACAGAACATGAAACATCCAAGATTTCCAGTGAAATTTCTCATGGTGGTAGTGGGGGAACCTCACAGGAAAAAAAAAATTCTCACTGCATGGATGAAAGAAGGGTTTCCCTCGTTCAGTTTCTCAGCAAGGGTGTGATTGCATGGAGAAATTGGCTTGCAGTGCTTGTGGAGTGGTCTGGTGCAATCTGTTGCCCAGCAATCCCATGGAAAAAATGCACTCCAGCCCAACACCAATCTGTACCCAAGGAGGAGCATTTTTGGTTCAGATGTTGAGATTCTTATGTGCCACCAAGTCACCTCAGACTTATGGCAACCCTACGAATGAACAATCTCAAAAATGTCCTGTCCTCTACCGCCCTGCTTAGCTCTTGCAAACTCAAGCCTGTGGCTTTTTCTGTGAGTAAATTCATCTCACATTGGGGTCTTCCTCTTTGGGTGCAAGGCTTTTAGTTTGAGGGCCCAGGCTGGAGTGGTTTCTCGGCAGATGGAAGGGTCTCTTTAAGGGAGATTGCTCCCAGTAAAGCAACCCTTTTCAGTGTGATTGACATCCTCACTGTCATTCTCCCTCAGAGTTCTTTAGCTGTTCCTCCTGCACAGGAACTTTAAAAGTGGTTTGAAATTTTACTTTCCAGAATATTTTGGTAACTCTTCCAGTGCCCACAGATCAAAGAGTGGTAGAGAGGCAACCTGTATTGGCAGAACCAGTTTCTGGGTCAAGTTGGCTGTTCTTAGCTTCAAGCTCAAATATTTTAGCAAGACATGAAGCAGAGTGGTGCATTATTACATGCTCTCTTTTTATGCCATTCCTGCTTAGCAGATAGTTTGTTTTCCACCTCTGCCAGTTAGGCCTTCTTGATCAAACTTTAAACACAGCTGTGATAGCTTCCTTGGCTTTTACACATTGCACACACATTTATAGATGAGAGAAAAACAGGAGATCAGGAGAGGGAGGGGAGGAAGCAAGTGAGCGTGCAAGGAAATTAATGCCCTGGTGAAGAAATTACAACATCCAACTGCAATTCCCTCGCTCACATTTTTCTTAGAAAGCAGTTAAGTTCCATCTGGCCTTAGGCTGCCTGCCAAGTACAGCCTCAGAATAAGTGAGACTTTCAATTTAAGAAACTGAGGGGAGGGGAGGGAAGCACCAAACGACTATTGCACCCAGGGAGATAGGAGGCAAAGGGTGGGGTGCTCAAAGGCTTCATTATTTGAGCCATGGCACGCCACCCCCCTGTGGATCGTTAATCTTGTTAGGGTTGATTATTTTAGGGCTTCACAAGATTATAAGTGAAAGTGAGGGGATAGGTGGAGGATCATCTTTTACACCACACGGAATAAGGAAATAATTGTTCTTGTTTGGTAGGGAATGTGTCTGGTATCCACGGAGGCCTACTCTAATCTCACTAACATTTTTTTTAGTAACACACATTCAGACAAGGAGGAACTGTTAAGAGGTGTTATACCTTATCAGCTGTATATCTAGGTCTGCCAGATCTCAGGGCACCAGCTGAGGGTTCAGGGAATCACTTGTACATCTCTGAGTCTCCAGTTGAGGGAACAAATCTCAAGACAAGCAGCACTGGAGTAGAGATGCAAATCCTTATTTACCTTGTTTACCTGGTCCTTAGGTGCAAGGACAAAGAATGACAGTGTTATTCTCTTCACCAGTCAGGACAGCAAATAATTTCTTGGCATTCTCCTTGGAATTTTCAAATTGCAGAAACTGTGTTTAGTGTGAAACTGGCTATTCTTTCCACAAAATAACAGGTTTTTCTGTAAAATTATAAAATTTGGGCAAATTCATGGAATTACATGAATCGTCCAGAATGAAGGTAACTGTTGTTCCGTTTAAAAATCTGAAGCACTGAATAGGTTGTTTCCAGATTTATTACCAACCAGGCAGTCCTTGTGATCTTGTTGTGTCATGCACTTTGCTTTCAAAGTGAGATGTTATGAGAACATTACAGAGACCTCAAGAGGGAGGAAAACCTCTTCACTTTGCTCTTGAATGGAAGCAATGAATCTTGGGGGACTTAAAATTCCTTCACAAGGTGTCTCCTTTCTGTCCAGAAAGAAGAGAATTTTAGCAAGTAGTTTTCTATCCCTGTACTAGAGAAGGAGAATATTTGATGTTGATGTGTAGTGAAAAACTTGAGAAGTCCCCTCCAACTCTTGCCTGGCCTGCCTCTGTGATAGTTCATTCATTCATTCATTCATTCATTCATTCATTCATTCATTCATTCATTCATTCATTCATTCATTCATTCATTCATTGAATTTGTTCTCCGCCCATTTAGTCAACCGCCTTTCCCTATGGAATCACAACAGTCCCTAAACATTTTGGCCCATAATTTCAGAGAAGGGGGGGAGGTTTGTTGACCTGTCACCCATAACTATAACTTGTTCCTCCAAGTCAAAAGTAAAAGGAGAAGGTTCAATGGATGGACCATACTTCTCTATGTACAACAAGGCTGGAGACGTTGTGGTCTTCTTCATGTTGATGGCCTGCAATGGTCCTCAAACCCTCCTCAGAAAGAAAAGAAGGTCATTTAAAAAATGAATAATTGGATATCCCTTGAAAGTAATTGGAAATTCCCTTATAGAGGGGAATGAACCAGAATTTTGGAAGTGGATATGGAGAAACTTCTCTCAGAAAGCCTTTGAGAATGCCAATCCAATTGCACCGGTAGTATAAGTCTCTCGTTTTAGTAGCATCTTTGGGTGTGACATGCATTTGAACAATGCAAATGAGATTCCAGCTAATTTCCCAGAATGGCCACCTGGGTGGAAAAGTTGTGGTCTTCATGATGCCGATGGTTTGCAGTGCTCTTCAGCTTTAGACAGTGATGAGAACTGATGGGTGTTTATGTCTAGAATACCACACATTCCCTGTTCCTGACTTAAAATAAGTTCAGTACAGGAGGATCCCATACAGGCACTCATTGGATGTGGATACTTACACCACTATTGAACCCAAAACAGCACTTTTTTTGTTGTTATAGATGGATGTAGGTTGGAGGCACAGAATGACATCATGAGAATTGCATGGGCCAGCTGAACTTCATAGCAAAGAGCTGATCCATAAAGGTGTTCTAATTCACATGTAGCATTCAGTGGCACCACCATAGAATATGACACTTGCAATTATCCAATGTTTGTGGAACAGAAAGTAAAACAAGTTCTCCACAACCCTCTTACTCATCATGCTATGAAGTTATCAGTGGTGGACATAGGAAAATGCTGGTGTTGGTGTTGGTGGAATGCTATTACGAACTTCTCATGAAAGGTGCAGGAAACTCTTAAAATAAAGATTTACATTTTGTCTGGTTTCTAAAGGGAAGGTGAGGGAAGGAAAGGGAGATTTTAGGAAAACTGTCTGTTTAGAGTTGCTCAGTGGTTCTGTGTTACTTTTTCATATTTTAAAAATAAAACTGGATGCAAACTTTTTCACAAGCCCATTCAAACAAATTGTATTTCATGGCAGGCAAATTTGATTAAGTTTTGATGACATATTATTTTCTGATCTGCCCAAGGCTACTTTGGACTAGAGAGGGGGACAAATATAAAAACGGATTAGCTTTTTTGACAAAAATAGCCGATCCGTTAAATATTTGCCCCTTCATATTCGTGGGTTCCAGAGACCCCCACAAATACGAAGGGACAATTATTTACCTGTTTTTATTCATCCTTTGTATTTTTTTTTAAAATTCTGCTTATCTGCTGCCAAACAACTAATCGGCAGCTGATAAGCAGCCACCCACCCCCACAGTCACCCAACCCACAGCCTACCCCCACCCCCTTCCTCTCCCTACCTTAGGCCCCCCACCCCTACCAACACCCCCTTACCATAATCGCCACTGCTGCTGAGGTCTCCATCTGGGCTTCCAGCCACGGTGTGTACAAAGGGAGACTGGCTGCCCTTTGCAAAGATGGCAGCTGTGGCTTCATTTAGGGTAGGGAAGGTGCAGCTGCCATCCTTGGCAAAGGGCAGCCTGGGTTCCCTTAAGGCTTCCTTTGAAAAAGCCCCATGGAAAGTTGCCTCAAGACATCTCTCATAAGCCTTTAACTGCAATGAGTAAAGCCCACATAGGGTAATGATAAAAAGGAGTGCAAAATAATATTTTGCACGGCTTTAAGTTTTATCTTGTTTTTCACCCAAAAATGTTCTCAGAAAGCTTTAGAGAAGATCAACAAGAACAACATCAGATCATTATTTGACTCATGTGGCTGCTTGAGCCTGCTAATGTCAGGGTAAAAAGAACTTGGAAATGGCTGTTTTAAAAGTAATTCATTTCCACTGTTTGTTACAGTCACTGAAAAGTGAGCTGTTGTTACTTGTTACAGAATTACTGTAACTTAGCTGCCTGTTACTTTCTTTTATTGGAGAGGCATAGGAACAATAAAGCAATGATCCTAAACCCTGAAAAATTCCTGTCAAATGCCTCGTCACGTGCCCATCACATGTGTTGGTGTAATTGGTAATATTTTTCTATTTGGTTTCAAAAGTTCCTTTTAAAAGGCATTGAATAGTTCTTTTAAAGATATTATTTATTACACCAACACATGTGATGGGCACGTGATGGGGCATGCAAGTGTCAACTTGTTAAACATGTGGAAGTTGACTTTTGCAATCCTGCTTAAGTCAATTTCCAATGCAACTTTTGTCCTTTTAGTGACAAAAACTAATGCACTAAAGTACTACTTCCAAACTCAGGCTAAAAGTAGGTTGGGACATAGAAGTGGGAAAAAAAGGAAAAGAAAAGAAAAAGCCCCAAATGCCAGTGCCTCCCTCACCCAAGTCCTCAACCTTCCCATAGAGCATGGAGATGTCAGTGTTCTGCTCACTTGAAGTATCTGTGTGAACCTGTTTGTTTCTGGATTTTGTACAAGGGCCACACAGCCCTTTACCTTTCTTTTTGTTAAGAATATAGAAAGGAATTGTTACTAGCCATCTGGGCCAATATCTACAACCAGAACAAAAAGGATTTACCATCACTCAAAAAGGACAGCATCCAACTCAGGGCAACCTCTCCATCCAGCCAATATGCAACTCTCAATATTCCTGCTGCAGCTCACTGTTTCGTCACGTGGTGTGTAAATTAAATTTGATCTCCTTGTTTTCTCATATGAGGATGGCCATGCTTCTGGATGCCTCGATTTCCAGACAAACAAGAGTTATACCTGTCATTATAAGCCAATGGAACAGATGCTGGGAGATAGACAGACCTCTGTTTATGGAACTGGAGGAAGACAATAATATAAACATAGCCTGAGGTGAAACCAGATACATGAGAATAATGCATCCATTCTGAGGCTTACTATAAGTGACAGAGCCTGGCCTTGACATCTGACCAGAATCATGGACTGGGGGTGGGGGGGAGAGAGTTTCCTGAAATTTTCACTTTCTTCTCCCAGCTTTGCATTAAGCAACCTGATGAAGAATCTCCCTGTACTTGAAAACTAGTCTGTGTCTGTTTTTGAGATTTTAGTAGTCTAATAAAGAGATTGTGCACTCTTGCTTTGGGATTTTGTACAAGGATCATGTAACCTTTCTCTTTTTTGGTCAGAATACTATAGGTTAGTTACACCAACGTAAATGCCCTGCCACAAATTGCAGTGGTGAACTGCTAACGTTAACAAGTTACCACTTGCATCCTTCATCATGTGCCCATTGCATTAGTTGGAGCATGACTAAGAATACAAAGGACAGCTTGTTAATTTGTGGCAATTTGCTGATGTGATATATTCTGCTGCACTTACACTAGTACAGACCTGGCTAAGTGCGGCCCGAGGGCCACATACGGCCTGCAAACCGCTCCTGTCCGGCCCGCCGGTCGTCGCTCCTGTCTGGTGTTCAAGCACTTGTTCAAGCCCAAGACAGACTGGATTTCTCTCACTGAACAAGTTGAACATCGAAACCATTTATAGCTTTTTGTCTAAAGTTGATCAGTTGCTTATCTTTTATTTTTAAGTAAAGTTGGTTCAGCCTCCAAACACAGATCAGATTTTTCATGTGGCCCCCCATAGAAATTAATTGCCCACCCCTGCACTAATAAGATCCTGCCTTTGTTGCATAAAGTAGGATTCCTTTTTTCACTAATGCTTCTAATCTCTTTCAAGCAAATGTGAGCAGAGGACCCCCTTCAAACTTCACTTCTCAACATAGAAGCACCAGGGATTGGGGTTGGATAGGGACTTCGATGAGTGCCCAATTCCTCTTTTGATTTTAGCCCTGACATGAACATACTGTGTGCCTCAACAGGACTATTGTACTGTTCTCACAATTTTCAGCCTGTAACGTAAGATTTAAAGGAACGAGAAATGACAACTGTGGAAAATGGAGGCCTCACTTCCTTAGCTGTGAAGTGCATCCATTTTGAATTATGTCTCTCCCATTGTTCCTCTTCCTTTGTATCCCCTTATGCAACATATATTAAAGACAATAAAGTCTCTGGACTGCCACTGAAGAGATTAAACTGAGGAAAGAAGAGAGGACCTGGCCTGGCTTCATCCATAAGAACAGCTGAGACAACAAGACAGGTCTTATGAAGCATTGTTTAGGCTTTCTGCCTTGCCAAGCTTGGTTCAACGTCTGGTTGAAAATCATTTATCCCCTAAAATAAAATTTACTTCTCTGAAATACCAATAAACCATACTTCTTTCTCACTTGAAGTTAAACAAAGAAAGAAAAAGCCTGCTGTTGGTTGATTATTGACATTGGTATGGTAATATGATAGAAGCGGACATAAGCAGCTTGTGACTCGAGCAAGATGGTGCCAAATCCCGAAATTCTATAATGAGCCACCTCACCCCACCCCTGCATGGAGCACAAGTCATCTGTGGAAGTAGATTGTAATCCACAAATTTTGAAACTGAAAGAAATCTGTCATTTTTAGGGGTGACAGAAGTCCTTTTTTTTATAGTAAGATTGTGTTATTCACACTATCTTTCTTAAGGTATGTTAGTTTTATTCTCTGAAACATTTACAGGAACTGGTAATACAGTATGATGGAAGAAATTTACTTTACACTAACAGAAGCGTCAGAGACAACAGTTATCAAAGAAATTAACAATGTAGACTCTAATCCCTTTCTACTTTGATGAAACCTCTATCCTCAGTCAAATGTCCTCATCTCACTCTGACTGAATTTCCCTCTTCCTCAGCTTCTGTCCATAGATTTCTAATTACTTGAGCAGGTCCTCCCCATTTTCCAGCATTCTAAGGGCATTGCTTCAACTCATTTTGAGGCTGGCACCCAAGTTTTGACAAAATAGTATAGTGTGGGATTGGGTTGAGGAGTTCAGAGAAGAAAAGAAGATAAAATGCCTCCGACTTCAATGCCAAGGTCCAGATAAAGTTCTCCATTGCTTCACCTCACTCTGTCATCAGCACAGCCAGTTGCTCCAAACTCTGTGAGATACCTCACAGCTGGACTGCAAGATGGGGAATTCCATAATGTCACCAACTTGTCAAAGCAGAAGTCAAGCTATGAAAGGCTCCAGAGCTGCAGTTGTCAGGTGTCTGTTGGCATTTGTGTGAGCAAACAAAGACCTCTCCTTTTAGCATAAAAGTACTGAAGAGCTATCCTCGGCTTTCATTAATGCTACACGGTTATATGGGAAAGGACTTCCAATGCAATGCCATCAATCACTCAATCAAAATCCAGAGATGTGTGATCCAGAACGGCCATGGTTCATTTCTTCTATAATCTAGACCAATCTTATGAGCAGGGGCTAAGGATGGAGGATTCTTTGGGAAATACTCATTTTATTGGAAAACAGAGTTCTGCCATGAACTGTTGCTACCCAGTTATGGGGGAAATGATAATAATAATATATAATCTTAGAACTGCAGAGATGGAAGGGAACCTATGGATCATTAAGTCCGGCTCCTGTCAAAAAGGCAGAGTGGGGAATCGAACTCCCAACCTCTGGCTCCACAGCCAGAGACTTACACCACTGAGCTATCCAGCAGTTCATGCTAAACTGTGTGATGCTTGAGGATGTTTGTGGAAATTTATTTCTTTATATTTATGTACTTGTTGTCCAGAGCAGTGGTTCTTAACCTTTGTTACTCAGATGTTTTTGAACTGCATCTCCCAGAAACCCCAGCCAGCACAGTTGGTGGTGAAGGCTTCTGGGAGTTGCAGTCCAAAACTCCTGAGTAACCCAAGGTTAAGAACCAGTGGTCCAGATCATTCAGGTTTTGCTGATACCGAACAAAATGGAGATATAGTGGAATGAGCAATATTACGACTAGTAAACTATTGGTGTGAGTTCTCCTCTGGAAAAGAGAGAGAGAGAGAGAGAGAGAGATTTCTTGTTTAACACACTTTCTCAAAGATGATCCATCTGAGGGTTCCTTGTATTCAGGCAAGTGAGAACAGCAGTAATTCCCGCTCTCCTGCAATCTGAAGCCAAGAGAGAGATGCTATCACTGCCCTCCTGCCATCAGCAGCTCCTCTTCTTCCCACGTTTGCCTTTATTGACCCACTCACTTCCCTCCCTTTGCTTTTGGCCTCTCCTATTTGCTTATCATTTCCCATTACCTCCCTCACTGACCCAACTCCTCCTGCCTCACTTCTTCACCTCCCTTTGCTTATCACCACTTGCCCTCTATGGAAAGCACTGATCATCACACAAAGCTACCAGTTCAGCTCTCCACAGAACAGAACTGGTAGCTTGGAGTGGAGTATAGTGCAGTTCATCCCTGCTAGTGCTTCACTGCTGGAAGCAGCCACCTAAATTTCCATGGTGGACAGCCAAGCCTTGGGAGGGAAGAGCATCTAGTGGACTGGAGATAAAACACTATAACAGCTAGGGTATTGAACACAGGAAAAGCAGGAGCCAGCTAGTCAGCTTTTAAGGTCTAAGTGACTGTGTATCTGATACATGTGCATGTCTCTCTCTCTCTCTCTCTCTCTCTCTCTCACACACACACACACACACACACACACACACACACACACACACACACACACACACACACACACACACACACACACAGAGAGAGAGAGAGAGAGAGAGAGAGAGAGAGAGAGAGCATTATATCTGATGATAATGTGAAAAATTGCGTCTGAGAAGCAATATTTAGACATGTTCTTTGAAACAAATATTTACTACTACTACTACTTTCCTTGTAGCTCTTATGGGCCATCAAGTCACATCTAGCTTATGGTGACCCTAAGGAGTTTTCAAGGTATATGAGATATTTAATGAGTGTTTTACCTTTGCTACTCCTCCACTCCCCTCACCAATGAATTTTCATGGCCAAACAGGGATTTGAACTCAGATCTCATGAGTCATGAGCCCTAGCCCCAAACTCAGTCTACTACACCACAGAGTGCTAGGTTTGTATAATCAATATGAGTGGGTTCCTTCTAAGTTCAATTGGTTTTTCTTTGGCATCTCACTCCATCAACGGAAGACGCGACTAAACTTGACTGATGCATGAAGTACCATTACCAAAGAGAAGCAGGTGAGCCACGTGATCATCAGCTTAGGGATATTATTCTTCACTAAGGCACATACCTTTTCTACACTGGCTCTCTTAGTACTTTGCTTACTAAGAGTTCTACCACAAACAAATGTTCAGTTAGTAAGTCTACTGAAGTATGCATAGCCATGCAGATTATTTGTATGCTGGTAATGACTGCAGTAAGGGAGGGAAAGGCTTAAGTAAACCCATACCAAAAAATAAAAAATAAAATAAAAAAACCACAGACACTCTGCATCTGAGCTATTTCAGGATGTTCCTTGATGGAAAGGCCATAAAGTGAATTGTTCTGTTTGTACAATGCCTATAAGCCATCTTGGTCAGCTAGGATTTTTTGAAACTCCGAATGTTAAAAGGACAATACAGTACATTTAAGAACTGTTTGGAGCAGTCCAAAGGTTACAGAATTGCCAGCAATCTTTGTAGAAGTCTTCATCAGGCAAGATGTTATGATAAAGAAAAATGGCCAAAAAGAAAGGTAGGGTTCTTCATGTCATGGCAGAAAAGCACAGGGTGGGCTGTTGTGTATTTTCAGAACTGAAAGAGAAATACTGGGTTCTTCCATAACTTTTAAGATTGTATGTATGAAATTGTGACATATGTCAAAGGGAGCCTGTTTTACAAGTTTGTATAGGAGCTGAAAACAAAAAGAAGAAGACATTTGGACCCTATCTGGGAGGACTTGGTCATACTAGAGTTTTTCGAGCTGATCCAGTAACAGCACAGCAGATGTTCAGTTGTTCTTCATTTGTTGCACAAGTTCCAGACATCTGCTTTCAAGGAAGCATTTTTGTGCCAGGGTTTATATTATTTTCTAGTACTTAAATTGCAATATATTGTCGTTGCAATCTTTTTTCCTCAGCTAGCAAGGCCATTATGATTTGATATGTTATGCAGGGTGCAGTTAAGGGCTCAAACTACCTATTGGACAGTGTCCATTACGTCAGTGGTGCCAAGCAATACAACTATCTTGCAGACTCACATGAAGCTGTGGTGCTAACACATGATGCTGTCAAAAGTGGACTGGCACAGGGGTTGAAACTCAGCCCCCAGCATTTTTTTAAAGAATTTGCTTCCTAGGCTGCTGAGATAACAGGAGCAGTCATCGTCATCAAGCAGCTAAAAGGTCAGGACTTCTGGATCTAAATGTCACAGTTCTCCAAGGACGAAAGGGGGAGGGTTTGGGGTTTTTTTGTTTGTTTGTTTGCAAGTAAGGCTGCAGTCACACAACAAAAAGCCCCCCCCCTTTTTTCCTCACATCTTCTGTTTCCTGGGTAGTCACGTATTGTGGTTGTCATGTGATGGTGGTTCATGCCTTTTTTAACAGTTCCACCTTTTGTAGATTAAATTAGATGTGGTGCATTTGTCTACACCCCTCAACATATCCCCTTCCTCTTTTTTGCTTTTCTCTGCCCCTGTTCCTACCCTTTTTATTTTAAAAAAACTTGTGTAGGTACATTCCTGTGCCAGCAAAACACCCTTGCTGGCCCTTCGCAGCTCCTTGGGGCGCTGCCAAATCAGCCAGGAGTGATGCTGATGCTTTTCTTTGTTTTTGTTTGTTTGTTTGTTTTTTGCTGAGTCAACAGCAGTGTTGCTGCTGCTGTTCTTCTAGCTTCAGCTCTGACTCCTTTGTGTTTCTTTGCTTGCTATTCTGCCTCGCACCCCTCGCCAATCCCCCTGCTCCACCACTGCCACTGCTCAGATGGGACATAAGTAGAAAAGGTTTGCGGGCCACTGCAGTAGGGGGAGCTGATGCTCCACATGCTTCCTTTCATCCATTCCTCGAGGACTTTGGGGGAGTGTCCTACTATTATACCTGCCTCCTCTACTTCTCGGATAGCCTTCAGCTTCCCCCATCAACTCCCTTCTCCCCTTCCTTTTACGATCCTCAAGTACAGTGGGGTCTTGTCTTGAGAACTTAATCCGTATTGGAAGGCGGTTCTCAAGTCAAAAAGTCTGTAAGTCAAGTCTCCATTGACCTACAGTGCATTGAAAACCGATTAATCCCGTAACAGGCCGTTTTTGTTCCATTTTGGTTTTTTTCTGGTCTGTAAGTCAAATCTCAGTCTGCAAGTCAAACCTAAATTTTGCAGCCAGAGAAGTCTGTAACTCCAAAAATCTTTAAGTCAAGCCGTCTGTAAGTCAAGGGTCCACTGTACATCAAGCCCTTTTTGACAGAAGCATACCAACACACCAATATTCCACTGGATATGATGTGGAGATTGCACAGAGAATTGGTAATGGCTGTACAGCATTTGAGCCTTTTAAAAAGAGTCAAAATTCACGAGGAGCAACTTAGAAACATTTTGCAACTCAGACCGCAGCCTAAGGAGCCTAAACATGCTACTTAGATATGAGATAATGGCAGTGTTATGTGTTTTTAAAGACAAAAATGTACTCTGTCAGCAGCAGATAGCTGAAACCAAGAGACGTTTTATTCCGTTTTTGAAAAGGGCTTCATGTTCTTATTTCAAGGTGAGTCAAGAATAAATCCTAATCTAAAAAAGACTTTTGCAGTTTACATGTATTTTTGTTCTATTTCATACTGATTGCTCAACATACCAATCTTATCTTAGTCATTCCTCCTTTTCTACTTTTATTATTTTAATCTCTTTTAATTTTAGGCACACAAAACCACAGGGATCCAGCCGTTTAAGACTAAAATAGACCCAGGAGTGTCAAAAGCCTGGGCCTTGAACTCCTGCTGCAGTGTTGAGGGGAAACTGGAGCGGTGCTTGGCAAGTGTGTTGAAAACTCTTAGTGGCAGACGTGAAAGAAGACGATGTTCAACTAAGCAGGAAGAGATTAAAATAAAGAGGTTCAAGCTTCCAGAGTCACTCTGGGTCCTTTCAAGTTCTCTGACAGAGACACACACAGAATTTTCACATTAAAATTAGATCCACTCAAATCAGTTTTCAGCCAGAATATGCACCTTTGCTGGCTTTCTGTTCCGCGGGGGGGGGGGGGGGGGAATTAACATGGCTCAAATATTATGAAAGAAGCTCAAACACACTCAATATCCTGTGTGGGAATGCCCTAAGGATTTTGTAAATCTGTGACCAAGGATTCCAGAACTGTCCAATTCACAAACTGTTGCAACAAAACTGGCAGACATCACAATGATGCGCTTACTTGAGCCAGTTGTAAATCACCTTACTACCTAACAATTGACATAGGCCAGATAAGGTCCACAAACACTTGTGAACTGTGTAATGCAAACCATTAAGTCAACCAATTTGGGCTTTGACCAACAACTCTACTGTTTTCCAACAAGTATCCAACATTATGTCACTTAACACCTAGATTAACAGAGGATTTCTTTTTATTTCTGAAACTCCCTTTAAAAAAAGAGAAATATAACTTGAAAAAACATCCTAGTAGCTCTTGTATTATCCAGATGTAGAGTTCAGATGGTTTGCCATGAACCTGCCATACAAAAAGATGCCATGAGGCTACTGATGGTGACAGTTAGTGAACTCAAAAGCACTGCTTTCTGTATAGTTCTGCATTGCATTTTAGCAATTCCGACATCATCAGTCTAGAGCAATCAAGGGCAAAAAGGATGGGAAACCAAGGCTTGCTGAGAAGGGAAGAAGACCTGGCAACTTTTCTCCAGCCTTAATGGCCAGTTGCACCATCAAGAGCAGAGTGAAGTTGGCTTTAATATGAATCATTGTATGCTGAGGTTTAGCCTAATTTGGGGTGGGCTCCATGAAAATTCCCCATCATTCATAGGCAATGACTTTCTTTCTCCTGCATAATATGAAACAAAAAACAATATGTTCCCAGTCGTGTAGAAATTTAAAAGGCTAATCACAGTCTGCACAATCTGGCTATGTGTACATTACTGTGATATCAGCAGTGCCTTGAAGAGATAATTATGCAATGGGCATAAGGCTACCACAGTTCTTTTACCATGAGGCCACTAGAGTTCTAACACTCATCTCAACTACAACCACATCATTGTAACAGTTCAGCAAAATCGTCATTCAAGGAGCCTTGCAGAAGCAGAAAAGTTTGTTCACAGTTACATATGTGAAACATTGCAGAGGAGGATGTAGCCTGTTTGTGTTAGAAATGCTTCAGCACACGTTGATGGTAGAGCATTTGCATAGCTCAGTGGTAAAATGTGCTTTGCCTCTATAAAGTATGAGGTTTATTCCCTGGCATCTCCACTTAAAAGTATCTTGGGTTGCAGGGCAGGAAAAAACACTTCCCTGAGACGGTGGAGAGCTGTTGTCCATTGGAAAAGAAAGAGAGAGAGAGAGCTGGATTAGTTCCCAGTAGTTTTATAACACTGAAGTAGATGAGTCAGTGACCTGGCTCAGCATAAGCAGTGCCTTACAGGGAGGTAAATCCAAACTTGTCTTATCCTCATAGGTAAAGATGAGAAATCAACAAATTGTTGCATTCATCTTCTCTTCTGCAGGAGGAGAACACATGCCAAAATCATCCTTACAATTGCAAAGATCAAGTTTTGCGAAAGTGTGAAAGACACACATGGATTTACAAGTGCAGGCTCAATGCTCTGGAGTTGAATCAGCTTACTTTTTCAGGTTAACACTGCTTACCCAATGGCTAATTTTGTGTTTCATAGAAGGCTGGGTGAAAAAATGCTTTTGCTGTCCCAACTGCAAAGATTGTATTTGCGAAGGCTTTCACGGCTGGGATCTAATGGTTCTTGTGGGTTTTTTGGGCGCTTTGGCCGTGTTCTGAAGGTTGTTTTTCCTAATGTTTTGCCAGTCTCTGTGGCCGGCATCTTCAGATGGACAGCATCCTCTGAAGATGCCGGCCACAGAGACTGGCAAAACGTTAGGAAAAACAACCTTCAGAACACGGCCAAAGTGCCCAAAAAACCCACAACAACCATGCAATGATAATTATTTCAAATTCTATTTCCAGACTTTCTGCATTTCTCCCACCTCGGCTTGCAAAGGACATACTGCACCACAAAGGGACATTGTTGTCATTGTTCACTCTGTTGTCATCCATTGTGACGTGTCAGCATGCAGCAGGTCGTATTTGCCACAAGAACACCACTTGTGTTGGCAGAATCCAGGACAGATGTCTTGGATCTAGCAAGAGCAGCGTATGTGTTGACAGCACACCCTGATTATCTTCCAATATGCGTTTTGATTAGGTGAGGATGCAGAGTGTCAACACACTTTTCTTACGTGGCACATCATTATTGTGCCTGATGTGATCATTTACCATTCATCTTTTGATTCTCCCAGAACAAATCTCTTCCACAAAATGCTGAAATATAATCTCATCATACCGTAAGCACCCCAATACATTTTTTTTTCATTGCCAAAGGGCAAAAATAGAAAAGGACTGTACCATTTGCAGTATCTGTCTATGTGTTGTCTTGATTTCATTTTTGATATCTATTAAAAGGTCCTCCATACTCCCTCTGCATCACTGGGGATATTTTGCACAATGCAGCCTTTTGTCTGGAATGTTGGTCTATGCCAGACTTGGGCAAAGTGTGGCCTGAGGGCCACATACGGCCCATGAGCCACTCCTGTCCAGCCTGCCAGTTGTCACTCCAGTCCGGTGTTCAAGCACTCGTTCAAATCCAAGACAGACTGGATTTCTCTTACTGAACAAGTTGAACATCAAAACCATTTATAGCTTTTTGTCTAAAGTTGATCAGTTGCTTATCTTTAACATACCACAAAAAACCTCTTTAGTATTTGTGAAAATTAACAAGTTTAAAATTAAAACAATCATAACATCACTGTTTCATTTTATTTTTAAGTAAAGTTGGTTCGGCCCCCGAACACAGTTCAGATTTTTCATGTGGCTCCCTATAGAAATTAATTGCTCACCTCTGGTCTATGCAATATTTTGATGCAACCCTCCTTCCTCTGCCAGATTCTGGGAATACAAGGAACATGTGAAAACATGAAGAGGCTCTCCTTCAATCCTCTGTACGCCATTCCATCAATCCAAGATGTTGCTATGCTTTTGTTGAAAAATTTTTGAATGCCATGACCATCTCTTCAAAAAAAAGTTTCTCAATCAGATCTGATTTTTATTTGATTTTATGACCTGCCATGTGCCTGCAAGCCAGATGAGGCACAGCTAGTTCATTATGAAGCCAGCCTAACGTAATCTGGCTTTGATTGCTAGTGGCCTGATGGCAAAAAGATGGATGAGGCTTGATGAGCTCTGCTATTGTCTCCCTTTCTTTCAAAACTGATGGGAAGGTGACCTGATGTGCCCAGGAGGCAATGCAGGTCTGGCTTCGGGGGCAAAAGATGCATCTGGAAGTGATTTGCTCAGGTTCTTTAGTCCCTCCAACACATCATGAATCTATGCATATGGACAATCCACTGTGAATGCCCTCCATTGCTCCCACCTCTCCCCTCTCCCTGCTCCACCAACCCCTTCTCCTCACCTTTGGACCAAAATCCTTGAGAAAAAAAAAAAAACAAAGTAAGTTTCCTCAGTTGAGCCTTTGCAATAATTGACAGATTGTTCCTTATATTAACAACCCATCTTGCATTTTTAAATCATTATTTCTCACTGAACATAACAACTTTTTTTAAAAAAATATATAATGATAAGCTTTGTTTCATAACTGGCAAGCATAAATGGAAGGTCAACTAAAACCATTCCAAAAGGAAATAGTCAAAAACTGAAGTTTTTTAAAAGGTGTATTAGGTTTTGCTTAAACAATGGCTGGGAACTGAAAAGCCACTTGAAATCACAGGAAGGCTTTTGCTGTCTTTAACTCCCTCCCTCCCACTTTGAACAACTACCTACATGTCATCCCATTTTTGAATCTCCCTTCTGGTGGCTGGATAGCTTAGTGAAATAGGTGTCTTGTTGAGGAGCCAGAAACCGGGGGTTCAGTTCCCCACGGTGCATTCCAGTAGAGCCAGCCTGTGTGGCCTTGGGCTTAGATGCACAGTCCAAGGATGCTCCTAGAAGAAGGGAATGTTAAACCACTTCTGAATACTCTCCACCTAAAAACACTGAAGAGGGTCACCATAACCTAGAATTGACTTGACAGCACAAGAAGAAGAAGAAGAAGAAGAAGAAGAAGAAGAAGAAGAAGAAGAAGAAGAAGAAGAAGAAGAAGAAGAAGAAGAAGAAGAAGATGATGATGATGATGATTCAAAAATAGTTTATAATACAGTATGGGGGTGTTGTTTCAGAGGGAAAAATTATTCTCTGGCTCCTTTTTCCTTCATAGAATTAATTTAATGGTTCTTTGGATCTGCTCCAATAGCCTCGAAAGGGAGGCTTTTAAAATGCTTTCCTTTTTGCAGAACTCATTTTAATTTATGTATTTTTAATCATCAGAATATATTAGGGCTTGAGTTATTTTTCTCACTAGCAACATTTCTTATGAGAATCAGAGACCAGAAATCTCCAATTTTAGGATTGTTAATGACTGGTTTCAATATGAAACCATTCTCTCAGTTTCTATCCCCTTAGCACAAGGCTAGCACTTGGTGTTTTGCAGCATGAAGGGACAGCCACAGCAAGCATTCTTCACCCATCCAGGTCAGGGTTCATACACTTCATAGCCAGACAAGTTATTTTGTCACATGGAGCTGAAAATCCCACAGGTTCCTCTTCAGCCCCTTCCAGACAGTAAAAATACAGTTAAGAATAAAACTACCAAGCCAGGCTTCAATTTAATGGCGCCTTGTGATGGACTTTTGGGGATTGTACTGCCCTGTGATCCTCTCTAAAAAATTAACTTCCCCAAACAGGAAATCACACAGTAATCTCAAGGTATGCAACAAGCCCTCCTCTTGTCATTTTGTTCTCTCTGGGACAGTCTTTAGGCCAAAAAAAAGTTTCTTAGAAATCAGAAAAACAATTTTTTTAAAAAAAAATCACAGTGCATTTCATTTAGTGGACAAGTCATGTTCACCACCACCACCACCAGAAAACCCTCAATTGCTTGTGTGATAGAGTGGACAGAGTGTCAGATTAGGAGTCAGGAGAGTTGAGGTCACACCCCTCTTTTGCTATAGAAATTAATTCATTGTGAGTGAGCCAGTGGGTCCCTGTTAGAGGCTGTTGTGTTGTTGTTGTTGTTGTTGTTGTTGTTTTGGCTGAGGGTAAGATCACTCTGCTTTGGTTCAGTTACAGCTTGTGTGATAGCTGGAATTGAAACAAAGTGGAAGGCTTATGCTGCTTCATGATTTTGCAATATTGAAAACTTCCTCCCACTTACAAACCTCTTGTAAGGCAGCACGTTACCATTTTGATATTTTTTAAAAAAATATTGAATGCTTCCTCCTATTCCCCCTTGGAGGAGAAGAGATTTTATAGCTACCTAAATGCAAAATGAACTTGCTTATTAAATCCTCCAATCATCTGAGAAGACCAGCAAGCCCCTTATGGATACTTTGCAATTTTTAATGTGAGAACAAGATATCATTTAAGCTTATTTGGCAAACTAATGGAGATAGGATAATGATTTTTCCTGACTACTCCGAAAGGGTATCTAAGATATCAGTTCACAAGATGTCAGAGGCTTGCAAACCAAATGAATATAGATTATTATATCAAATTTCTTGCAATTTTCTATGTTGAACACAAAGGAAAGCTAAAAGAAATCATTCACTTGAGACAGCAGAAGCTTTTCTGACAAGCATAATGAATTCTGGTTCAGAGGTTACAACAAAAGGCAGAGTAACTTTTTTTTTTGTGGGGTCTTCAATGCACTATGTCCTCTTGTGCTTTCCTAGCTTATATTTTTCATCTCCCTCTATGTATAAACTAACTCCACATGACACTGATATTATTTCTGCCAGTTGGGTTTCTATGGTCATGCCAGCTGAGTGTCCGAGATACATGATCCCCTCCCTTCTTTTCTTCTTTGTTTTCTCTCTTTTTTGTTTCCCTTCTCTTTTTTTGTTTTTTGGTCTTCCATCAATATAAAGATAACTGTTCAGGGTATATATCCAAGTTGTGTCCCCCACCCCTCACCAAATTACTACTTAGATTCCCTCTCCCCTCTTTTTATAGGTTGCAACATATAAATTCTTGTATTTGCTTGCAAGGATCAATATACATGTTTGGTCAGTCATTCATATAGGAAGGGCCAGCACCAATGCTGATGTCGTAATTTTATTCAGAAACAATGGAGGCTTTTTCTCTTTTTAGGAATTAGCCAGTGGGTTGAGCTACTGGCAGGTTCTCAGTTGGATCTTTAAGACAAGCTTTTAAAAATTCCCCCTCATTGCCCCCTCCTATCCTTTTCCAATTTTCCCCCCACAGTGGAGCAGAGGAAGTATTTAATTTGTCAATATCCTGAAGTAGCTGTCTTCTTAAGCCACTTCATAATACAGTATTGGAAATTCCCAGCAGAAGGAGCTGGACTAAACTTGAGATTGGGCATGCCATTGGGATGCAAGGATTGCATCAAATGGTATATTGGACCTCTACTTGACCTCAAGCAAGCCTATTTAGCCTACAAAAAGCCCTGAAGTGACTTCTTATCCTTGGATTTAGATAGATGGGCATCTTTAAATTTGTCCCTTTGGGACATGATAATGGTACTTAGAGATATGGTGGCCCTGCGGGTTAAACTGCAGAAGCCTCTGTGCTGCAGGGTCAAAAGACCAGCAGTCGTAAGATCAAATCCATGTGACAGAGTGAGCTCCCGTTGCTTGTCCCAGCTCCTGCCAACCTAGCAGTTGGAAAGCATGCAAATGCGAGTAGATAAATAGGTATCACCATGCTGGGAAGGTAACGGCATTCCATGTCGAGTCACACTGGCCACATAACCATGGAAACTGTCCATGGACAAACGCTGGCTCTATGGCTTGGAAACGGGATGAGCACCGCCCCCTAGAGTTGGTCACGACTGGACTAAATGTCAAGGGGAACCTTTACCTTTACCTAAAGGTACTTAAGATGGATACTATGCCTTTAATTATATATGTTCTTTGTGCAATTCCCTACATATACCTAACAGGCATTTCCATAAAATTAATACTGTGTTTTGGAAATTTATATGGGGTTCTGCACCATCACAAATTTCAATGAAGAGACTGCAATTTGCATTTACTGAAGAAGGTTTTGGTTTTCCTGATTTAGTTCATATCATGAGGTATGTCTACTAAGCTATATTGATTGCCGGAATTATGTTCCACAGTCAAATTATCCATCTTGGGCTCTTTTGGAAACCTCATATCTGGAGCCTCTCTCGAAATTGACAGTCTTGAGGTCTACATATGTCAAAAGGGACTCTATTCTCCCAACTATCTCTGCAGTAAGATAATTCTCTCTTACATATTCTCATGACAACTTTGATTGAACCTATTTTCACATAATAAATTATATTTATGAGGTAATCTGGATTTAAAAATTGGGAAAAGAAGCAGACAGATAAATTTTTACCCTAGACAATTAATTGGACAGGATGATAAATTTTTGCCATTTGTCTCCTTGAGCAATAGATATGATCCACCAGCTTAAGCTGAATAGCAGTATTGAACAAACACAACATCTGTTGGTACCTAAATCCAGTTCAGCAGCATTGAGTGCTTCAGAGTCTTCTGCACGTTTGGAAATGCATATTGAATCAGTTCAAGAAAAGAAACTTACATTATTTGTTTATAACTTTACTGTAAGTTAATAAATGTGATTCACAAGGTCTCAGAAAAGAATGGAACAGGAAAATGGATTGTGTTATTTTGCCTAACCAATAGAAGAGAGCACTTGCCAGTATAATTGAGATAGCTAAAGATCATAAGCTGTAACTCACCCAACAGAATACTATGTTTAGAACATACTGGACACACCAAAGTCTTTTTAAGAACGGCCTGAACAAATCATCTAAATGGTGGTGCTATGATTCTCTTGATGCATCTCTTAGTCATATGCTATGGTCATGCTCAGTTATAAGGTCATTTGGGAGAGGAGTTATTACTTACAATAATTTGTAAACCAAGCTTTGATCTTTGTTGATGCTTATGTACTTTTAAATTATACACTTCTTCTAACCATCAGCCAGCATAGATGGTCTCTCTGTGCTCTTACAACAGCAAAGATACTGATTTTGCAACACTGGAAAGATAGATGCCCACCATCAGTGATCCAGTGGATTAAAGACCTTACAACATTATCAGCATATGAACGTATGACATGCAGATGACAACTATGCATGAATATATATATAATATAATATATGGAAGCCTTTTATAACAGCCTATCAACAGACACTCTTGTGTTCTGTTCTGTTTTTTTCTTTTTTTCCCCTCTGCTCCCCCCCCCCCGCTCCATTTTATTTTCTCTTTCCATTTTTCCTTTGCTTTTTTGCCTTTGTAATCTTATAATTTTAGACCTACGGTATCACAACGTTTGCTATTGTTTTTTCATACTTTTAAATGGCCTTTAAAAAGCCAAACAAGCAATCTTGTTTAACATGATATATCCTGATACAGGTCAGAATAACTTGGTCATGTAATCTCACACTCATTTTGCTGAGTGGTGGAGTAAAACCCTGGTGTTCACACTGTTAGCCTGGGGGACCACATGTGGGCTATGAGCTGCACTGTGTACCATGAGTAGATGCATATATACAGCCTGATCTATTTCTGATACCATAAAATCCTCATGAGGTGAATTTATGAAGCAGCAGAGGATGGTGCCTGCTGTGACTGGTGGAGCAGAAGGCACAGGAAGGGTGAGATAGCAGGCTTTGGGAGGGGCAAAAGGGAGCATTCACGTGCGCACGCACACACCAGGCATATACACACAGACAGAAGCAGGCAGACAAGCATGCACTTAGACAGCCCCTCACTCCTATACCTTTCATTTCCTCTATGACCGAGCAGAGAGGCAGAAAAATGCACTTTGCCTGCAAATTCCAAAGTGCTGCTGCTTTACTTGATTTCACAGCTGGATAGTTGGCTTACACCTTCACATTCTTACCCTCTCCTTCTCCCTTCCTCCCCCTCTCCCTCCCTCCCTCATACACACACACACACACATACAAACGCATGTGCACATGCACAGTAGAGACAGGCGCAAACCACCGGTTCAGCAGTTCATCCCGGTTCGTTTATGGCCACAACAGGTATTCAGCAGTTTGATGCCCCATGCCATTTCTCTGGAGGGTGGCCGCTCAGAAGAAGCAGCCTGGCTTCCCTCCTCCATCTCCTCTGGGTGCCGCTTCTGAATGGGTGCCTACCAGAGGGGGATGGGGTGCCGAACACCTCTTCTGGTGAACACAAAGGAGTATGCGTATGTTCTCTGATTTTCCTTCCCACAATGTAATTTCTCAGAGATATGTGTCCTGACAATCAGACTTGCAAATTATCCCCATGATCACCTGTCAGGGACCAATCACATAACAAAGTATGCTGGAATGCAAGATATGGAGGTGGGGAAAAGCTAGGGATGCAAACCTGCACTTGTTTCATTCTCACTTACTTTCCTCATGCTAGAAATCATGGGATTTTTGTTCTCATCTGCAAGAAGACAAGGTAGTTTCTGTGGATCTTGACTAGATCTTTTGCATTTGAACATTTTTATCCACACAAATTGTGCAAAACCAGTATAACTGCTGCCTTATTGCACCTCTAAAAATATGAGCATATAATGGGTTGTTTCCATGTCTTCGATCAACCAATCAACTGTGTATGTGTATGTACTTCTCTTCACAAAGACATCTCTGTAGACATACATTTTCTGCAAATTGCACAAAGAAAGCCTGAAAAGAGAGAGAGAGAGAGAGAGAGAGAGAGAGAGAGAAGCCTTTTTGTTGTCCCTTTGTCATGCTTTCACTAAGCTACCAGGAGACTGAAACATTCGTTGTCAAACTGCCTTATCATATCAAGACATCCTCTACTGGTGAGAAGGAGAAGTTTTGTGAGCATTCTGCACATCCCTAGAATGACAGACAGATGTCTTTTCACCATTGGAGAAAGCGCTACTTCTAAATATGTACTAAGTGTATCATCTAGTTTAACCTTAAGACACTCTGTATACAAGCCTATTCTTCTGCCTGCTTTCCCTTAAATCCCCCTCGCTGTTTTTCTTCTGTCTTTAAATATGTACAATGTATCACAACCTGGCCCCCCTTTTTCCTAATTCTAATATATTCATTCTTAAAATGCAAATATAAAAATTCACTCACCTGTTCCCCCATCACAAGATTTGGCAAGTGGGGTGCATTTGAAAATGGAAGTATGTTTACATTCATTTCCATACTTTGTTTTGACTGCAAAACGTGGATACACAGTACAGAAAAGTGACCCTCCTTGATTCTAGCTGGTCTCTAGCAGACTCACATACACTCTGTGGATTAATCTCGGAAATGGTAGACATAATTCACTCCCCATATGGGTTTGCTGAATGCACAAATCAAGAGCCTTGCAAGTTTGCAACATTTATTGTGGTGGTTTTACTCACAGTCTTCTTTATCATAATCAGCTGGCTGCATTAGAGAGATTTTTCCATTGTGTGGTTCACTTACTATCTTTCTGTCTGTATGCACATATAATTGGTATGCCACATGCTGCATAAAATATATTACACTCGCGTTTAGAAAATAACTGGAACGTATTACAGTCGAGGGCCTCTGCCATGCTCTTTCAAATATATTACACAGGATGACACATAATATATTTTCAGCCTATTCTATTAATTTTAGAGTCTATACTGTGGTGTCTCATATTTTAAACAGCAGGACAATAGGCCAATTCTTTTTTCATTCTTTTCTTCCGTTCCTTTGCTCTCTTTTTTTTGGGGGGGGGGAAGAAAGGGGGTTGTTGTTCAACAAAAAGTTTTGTACTTTATCAGATATATGTGTACCATGTGTGCAGTAAATTAAAAAAAAAACATGTAAGAGGCATATGAATTAGATCTGAGTTTCTGGATCTCTCTTTTGAAAAAAAAATATTAGTTCTGTTCCTTGTTCTGTTCCTTTTCCGCTTTGTTTTTGAAACAGTCTGCAGCAAGCTCCTTGAATCTAGTCATTGGCTGAAATCCGGTTCCTTGGTAAGTCACACTAGAATAGTCCTCAATGGAATTTATGGAGGAGGTGACTCACCATATCCCCATTGATTCAATGGTCCTACTCTAGTGTGACTTACTACACAAGGCAACACAATTTCTACCAATAGGTGACAGTGTTTGGAGAATTCTTTCTTTCTTTCTTTCTTTCTTTCTTTCTTTCTTTCTTTCTTTCTTTCTTTCTTTCTTTCTTTCTTTCTTTCTTTCTTTCTTTTTATCTCGCCCAGCTAGTGACCTGGCCACTAGATCACTTTGGGTGGCTTACAATAAGAACATCAACAACATAGAGTAAGATTCAATAATAAACAAAAACAAGACAATAAAATAAAAAGCACACAAAACCTCAAATTACATAAAATAATACGATACAGGATGGTGACAGGACAAACAATCAACCATAAAACTGCATGTCATAAAAATTAGAGGAAAAAATTAAAAATAAACAAGGGCAGAAATATGAAAAAGCCTGAGTAGAGTCAGTTCTTTCCTCTTTTTTTTCTGAAGTCAAGGAGGCTTGGGGCCTGACGTATCTCCACAGGAAGAGAGTTCCATAGCATAGCAGCCACCACAGAGAAGGCCCAATTCCTAGTAGTAGATTTCTAAGCTACCCTCTAAGTGGCCACTTGTAGCATTGTTACTTGAGAAGCATGGGTGGGATGGGAGTTCAATCTGAGGGAGAGGCACTGTGACAAGTAGCGAGGTCCCAAACCATTTAGGGCTTTGAATGTCAACCAGGGCACCTTGAACTTGCCTGGAAGCACACTGGCAGCTGGTGCAAATGTGCCAGGATTGATGAAATATGATCATATGTATTTTGATGTTCCTGATACTAGCTTGACTGCTGCATTTTGCACTTGCTGTAGCTTCTGAACCACCTTCAAGGGCAATCCCACAAAGACAGCATTGCAGTAGTCTACCTTCAAGATTACCAGCACTTGAATCAATGTCGTCAGGAACTTCCCATCAAGATGGGGTAGAGGTGTGCTATCTGCCTCCATTGAAAGAAGGCCAACCTGGCCATGACCAAGATCTGATTCTCCATAGAATCAGATTCTGGTCAGAGCCAGGAGCACACCAAGGTTATGGACCTGATCCTTCAAAGGAAATGTGACCCTATCTTCATTTTTTAATATTTATTTATTTATTTACACTATGTATATGCCACCTTTTTTCTCAAAAAGATCCAAGGAAGGTTAAGAAAGTGGTCGTATAGACCAGATGAGTGGGATATAAATCAAATAAATAAATAAAATAAATAAACAATACAGGTATTAGTATCTAAAGGTAAAGGTTCCCCTTGCCAATTTTTGTACAATCGTGTTCGACTCTAGGTGGCGGTGCTCATCCCTGTTTCCAAGCCATAGAGCCAGTGTTTTGTCCGAAGACAATCTTCTGTGGTCACATGGCCAGTGCGACTGAGACACAGAACACTGTTACCTCCCCACCAAAGTGGTCCCTATTTATCTACTTGCATTTGCATGCTTTCGAACCGCTAGGTTGACGGAGCTGGGACAAGCGACGGGCGCTCACTCCGTCGCGTGGATTCGATCTTACGACTGCTTGGTCTTCTGACCCTGCAGCACAGGCTTCTGCAGTTTAGCCTGCAGCGCCACCACGTCCCTCTATTAGTATCTAAAGCAACAAACTATTACAATATTTAAGAATATATATATATAAGAATATATATATTGTAATATATAAATAATATATAAATATTGTAATATATAATTGTAATATATTGTAATATATAAGAATATATCTATCTATCTATCTATCTATCTATCTATCTATCTATCTATCTATCTATCTATCTATCTATCTATCTATCTATCTATCTATCTATCTATCTATCTATCTATCTATATCTATATCTATATCTATATCTATATAGATCTAGATATAGATATAGATATAGATATAGATATAGATATATAGATATATGAAACTAGCAGATAAAAACAACAGTGAAAACACATTTACAACAATAAGAAAAATAACAACACAACAGTTCCTTTAAAAATGTTTTAGACTAAGAAAAAGCTTGGCCGAAGAGAAAGGTCTTTGCCTGCTTGTGAAAGGACAGCAAAGACAGGGTCAGACTTTACTCCCACGGGAGGGAATTCTTGAGTCTGGGAGCAGCAACAGAGAAGGTTCCTTCCTGTGTCCCCACAAAATGCACCTGTGAGGGTGATGGGACCGAGAGAAAGGCCTCTTCTAAAGATTTTAAAACCTGGGCAGGCTCATAAAGGGAGATAGGTCTCCGAAATAGCTTGGACCCATGTTAGAAACAACGCTTTGAATTGTGCCCATAAATGAATCAGCAACCATGGAACTACTGTAAAGCAGGTGGAGGAAGCTTATGTGATCCCAGTTAAAAATCTGGCTGCTGCATTTTGTACCCACTGAATTTTTTTCAATATGTTCCAAAGGCAGCCCCACATAGAGAGTGTTATGGTGATCCAACTGGAATATAAATAAGGATGTGCCCCCATGACCAGATCAGCCATCTCCAGTAATGGGCACAGATGGCTCACTAGTTTTAATTGTTCAATTGCACTCCTGACTACCTCTGAAACCTGGTCATCCAGGCTCTGAGAGGAACCTAGGAGCACTCCTAAACTTCACACCTGTGTTTTCAGAGGAAATGTAATCGCACCCAGCTCAGGTGGGATCCCTAGTCCCTGAGTTGCCTTTTGACTGACCCAGAGCACCTCTGTCTTCTCTGGATTAAGTTTAAATTTATTAACTCTCATCCAATCCATTACAGACATTAGATGCTGATCTAGGACCAAAACAGCTTCTTCAGATATAAATGGAAAGGAGAGATAGAGTTAGATATCATCTGCATAATGGTGATAACAAATCCCAAAATGATGGACAATCTCTTCTAATGGTTTCATATAGATATTAAAGAGCATAGGGGACAAAACGGAGCCCTGAGTGACCCCACAGCCCAGTGGCCAGGATATCAAACAGGAGCTGTCCATTACCATCGTCTGATTTCTCCCTTCAAGGGAGGACTTGGGCCATTATAGAACAGTACCTCTAAGTCCCATCTCAGTGAGATGGCCCAGAAAGATACCATGGTCAACGGTATCAAAACCCACTAAGAAGTCCAGCAGAACCAACAGGGACAGACTCCCTCTATCCAGTTCTTGCATAAATCATCCATAACCAGCTCTGGAGCCAAATTGAAATGGATCTAGATTATCTTTCTCATCCACGAATTCCTTGATCTTTTGTCTTTAGGGCTAGTGTGAGCTAGTGGCAGACTTCATGATCACTAACGTATACATAACACTTGTTTCTGACATGTGGCCATGTGGCCATCAGGTGCATGGGAAAGGCTATATCTTATCAGTATAACACATGTTTTGCATACAATTCCATCTCCTCCAAGTAGGGGGTCAGAAAGATTTCTGCTCGAAATCACGAAGACCTGCTGTCTGACAGCATGGAAAGAGATGGACCAGTAATCTGATTCAATGTAAGAAGATTTATATGGTCACCTGACCAGGAAATCAGCTCAGTAGCTACTGTGCACTTTTTAAAAAAAGCTTAGTTGGAAAGAAACTGCTGTCCAAACAAAATAGAAACCAGGAGGAGAGGAAAGGCATCGTACTGCTGGATAGTTCACTAGTTTAGGCCTCTGGTTAGTTCAAATCCTCACTGTGCCTCCTTGCCAGGGGCTGGACTCAGTGATCCATAGGGTCCCTTCCAGCTCTGCAGTTCTAAGATGATGGTGATGATTACAACGAAGAAGGGCCATAGTAGGAGGGATGTGAATGAACATTGTGTTTACTCTTCTACCTGGACCCTGAAGACAACTTAGTCAGTGATAGAGAAAACATACTCTTCTGTGCACCTGTAGGCTTTCATGATTGCACACCTTTCTCCACACAGGTCAATGAAACAGTAGTCAAATACCTTGCACATTTTCTCTAGACACATCTCAAGATCCCTGCTTCAGAAGACCTGTTCGTATAGATGAGTCTAGATGCTAAGTCTAAGAAGCAGGTGGATAAGAAGAGCAGATACCTTCTGATCATGGAGATGAGGAGAATCATGGGGTTTTTCTGTAATCTCTATGAGTGAAGGGGTAGAACATAATTATGGGACTTAATCTACATTCCAAGAGTTGAGATTTCCATTGTCATGCACCTCCATCATATACCCTACCAACAACTCTGATGATGCTGGTGGTTTGTTTAAGCCAATATCATGCACTGGCTGGTGTGCTAACATGGAAGGCTCAAGTTCAAATCTTGTAAGACTTGGGAAACCTAATTCAGATGAGTGCAGCCACAGAATTCATTGGTTGATCTTTGCAGTCACTGTTATACCATCTCAGATGACAATGGAGAGGACACATGACATGGCATTATAAACAGACATTGGAGAGTGCCAGAAGATAATATTGTTTAAATGATTCTGTCTTTGTTGACGTTTGATGCCCAAACTTCTGTCTGTTTTTCAAAGCAAACATGCACGTTGACATGCACTTGGATAGCTATTGTTTATATCGATAGTAACTACAATCCAGTGGCTGAAAGATCTACCTGGCTTTACTTACCTGCCAAAGCAGTCTTACTTAATCTGGTGTCTTTTAGTTGTGGGTGGACTATACTTCATACAATCCCCAGCCATCATGGTATGCTGGTTAGGGATGGTGAGAAGTTCAACCCAACCAAAGGTGGGACAGAGAAGCATTTGCTAGAGTCTGTAACAACGGCTTTGTCCTGATCCTTGCTGGCCTCTGAACCAGCTACCTGAACTCACTTCAAGAGGCCATGTACGGAGTAAGATAGGGTTCATCCACCTGCTGAAACTGTCCTGTAGTCAGTAGTATGTCAGAGTAATGGAGTTTCTGATAGCAATTGTGCATACATAATGGAGCATAGAGAATGTCTGAGTTTCTCTGAAAATCTTGGGGACTTAATTTGTAAAATTAATCACTTCATTTTACTTGTTATAGTAACTTGTTATTACTTTTTACAGTGCCAGAAAGGTAACTTTTTACATTATCTGTAGAATTGTTTATTATATTTTTGTTACCTTTTTAAATTTCATTTCTTTAAAAGATATTACAGTATTTGTAAAATGATAGCATTACAACTTTTTTAAAAAATCTGTCAAAATTTATCTGAAATGCATTAGAATGCTATTTTAAAAAATCACTTTGAAAAGCAGCCAGAAAACATGTTTTTTTTTTTGGGGGGGGGGTTAGGCTAATAAAGTAACTTTGTTCATAACTATTATATTTCTTTTGAAATTAAATTCTGTTAAATGCTTCCTCACCAGGAAGTAACAAGTTATAGGAAAGTATGTTACTTTTAACTTGCCGCCTTCCAAGTAGGAATGTTAAGTACTTGTTAAATTTTTGTATAATATACTGTATATGGAGCTGACTTGTCAACATACCTCAGTGAGAAATTCTGAAACTCTGCAAAGTTTCTCACCTCTAGACAGGAAGGACCCAAGAAGCACTGTTTCTTCCTTGGGCCTGTCCAGACTGTGAAATTTGGTGTGATCCACCCACTGCTTAAAAGGCCCTTCTCTTCAGTGCAATCAGTTTTAATTCTTGGTGCTCCTCTGCTGAGCAAAAGAACAAAGACCTATTTTGCATCTCAATCAATCTTCCCAAAAAGATTGCACAGCCTAGCCCTATGCCAGAAAGATATGGGCCGGCTCTTAAAGGGGAAGGATGGATCATTTTAAGTAGAAACAGAAGCAGGCAAGATCTTTTTTCCCCCCTGTGCCAAACAAACCTTCAAAGACCATGCAACAAAGCAAGAGCCACCATCATTTTGTGCAATTTATGTCACCTGCACAAAAAGTGTTATTTGCACAGTTTTGCTTAATGTGAACAAAAGTAGTGCCCCTTTTCTTCTCTAGGTGGGTGCTCTGCAAAACAGCCTGTCCTCTGGGGTGAGGAAAAGCATGTTGTGGTTCTTCCTTCTCATGTACAGAGGCATGTGATGATTTAACTCCCTTTTCCATGGTGTGCCCATGGAAATGCATGAACACCCTCAGTGAATATAGATATATGCAAGTCTGATTGTCAGGATTCCTTCCTTGGTGCATGCATGTCAGAAAAGGGGGCCAGGTCTAATTTTGGATATTCATCTGAGATTGTAAGTGTATGCACCTGAGAGTCAACATTCATCTCATTTTTGTACATATACAATCCGTGTGACATAACAGAATGGGGCGGATAGCTGTCTTTATTGACACAATATACATTTATCCCCTTCTTTTCCTTAAATTCCAAACCAACATTATTTTAATGTCAAAAGGCTGAGATCATTCAGCCCAAAGCTGTGCAGCTAGCTCCAGCCAATCAGATTCCCCTACGAATCTTGCTACAGCTAGACCGCACCTATTAAGACTAGATTTGAATGAAATCTCCCATTCAGGAAAGTGTTTCATCTCAGGCTTGGAGTGTCACCACATTTTATAGCTGCCCTGTTTTTTTTGTTTTTGTTTTTTTGTTTTTTGCTTAAAAGCAATGGCAATGAAGCTGACAAATGACTTCCGCTGCTTGATAGGTCAAGGGGCTCCAACTCAATCCACTCCCCAGGATTTGCATATCAAATGATGAGATCATGAGAACTTTTGTTGGTGTATTTCGCCCTTTTATTAAAAAAAGAAAAAGAAAAATCTGCCAACAGATAAAAGTGATTGTCTTTCTCCCTTGGGAAACACTGCCCTTTAGTGTATCATTCCAGATTTAAGCAAGAAAAGGAGGTGTGTGTGGGGAGCAAACTTTCTGATGTGGTGGGGTTGGGAGGGAGGGAAAAGGGGGGGTTTCGTATTTTCTGAGTTTCTTGGCAGGACAAGAGGAAAAGAAAGTAAGAAATCATTCCCCAATCCAGTCTTCTGGTTGTGCTTTTTGGGTGGTCTGATGGAAACAGAAAAGTCCTTAACATACCTTTCCTCTTCACTCCCCCAACCTGCTGAGGGGTCATGAAAGGGACACCATGTGAAAGAATGGACCCCCCAAATGAGAAAGCAGCTGTACAGGAGTCTGACAATGAGAAGAGGAGACCTCCCTTTAACCAGCTGACCTCTGCCTGAGCACAAAGGTGCACCAGGAAAGAGTCAGTGTTTGCTGCTCTCCTTCAGCTCCTTCCTCTAAAGATTTGGGGATCTGGGATTACAGCACATGTTGGCAGAATTCCAACATAACACAATGCAAGAGAGGATTTGGCTTAACTAGGTGGATGATGAACATTGGGGGAAGATGCCGTAGCCTTCAAGTCCCCTTTGCTTAAACATGGAATGTTTCTGGTAATCAAGGGGGTGACCTGCCTCCCTCTTCTCTTCCCTTCTCGCCTTGTAATCTTGTGTTACCCTCTATCATAGCTCAGCTTAACTTTTTCTATCTATCCTACCTTCTCCATTTGTTTTAGGCATCTGGTGGGGTTGGTTACCACTGACAAAAACCCCTCAAATAATAGGCTGGTGAAAGCAAATGAGCAGAATGGACTTAATATTTCACTCCTTCTGTGTCTTCAGAGCAAAACACAAGTTACACAGTAACATTCGTTACAATTATTGTTTAACAGCATTACTCTTTTGCTTTTTAAAGCCACTTTGCTGGTGGAGAGAGGGAGGAATGTGAGAAATGGTAAAAGAGGGAAGGGAGCTTTTCCTAGCATTGGTTTCTATGCCAACTCATTTCCTTATGGGTTTTAAAGAGAATTAGAATTGTTTTGCGCAAATGCAAGCATCTCTCTGTCCCCTATGTTCCATCATACACACTCATACTCGGTATACAGATAGAACATCCTCTTTTGTTCTGCACCAAACCCCCTCTACAACATAGATATATAAGCAAAAACAGCCGATAAAGGTGAAGTTGGATGGCCAATAACCCAAACTACATTGGGACCAGTAGATAAGTATAGTACAAATCCCACCCCCTCCTCATATATGACACATGTCCTTTGGATAGGTAGAATCTCATGGTCACAAAATCAGAATTGTGGAGCTGGAAGGTACTCCAAATCGTAGCGTCCAACCTGCCACCGAAACAGAAAAACCACAGCCAAAGCTTTCTCAATATCCTTGTCAAACTGTGGTGTGCAGAACTGGATACATTATTCCAGAGGTTTGATCTCAGGTCGTCAGATGAAGTCTGGCCAAAACAGAACAGAGCGGTACTATTTATTCCTTTGATCTGGACACTGTACTTCTGTGGATACAACTGAGTATTGCATTTGCTTCCCCCCCCACCACTGCTTATCACACTATGAACTCCTGTTAAACTCATGGTTTACTAAGACCCCCTAGATCAGCGATGGCGAACCTATGGCACACGTGCCACAGCTGGCACACAGAGCCCTTTCTGTGGTCACGCAAGCCATAAGTTGCCGGATCGGTACCCCCCCCTCCCCTGCACAGCCAAACCTGAGAAGGCGGCTGCAGCCATGGTGCTGGTGCTTCGACAGGCGGATCCAGAGCAGCTGGCACTGGCAGCGAATCTGGAGTAGGGTCTTGAGGCACTTTCATGCCTGGGATTCCCCTTTCCGCCACCACTTCCAGTTCCTCCACTTCTAGTTCCACCGCCGCTGGTCCTTTTCCCCCCCACCCACCCAGTTTGGGCACGCAAGCTCAAAAAAGGTTCACCACCCCTGCCCTAGATCCTTTCCTCCCTAGATTCCTTGTGGACATTTTTCTGAAAAAAGACACACACCACAACAGTAGCCCTGATCCAGAAATCTGCAAAGTTTCAAAACTAAAAGGATACTAGTTTATTTGGAAGAGACACATTCATTTCTCCTTCCTTCCTCCTCTGTTTTTTGGACAATTTACATGAAAATAGGACATATAGGTGTCAAAAGTAAGAACACCTCAACATATCAGAAGAATAAGCTAGTAATGTCTGATGACAGAAAACTAGCTGAAGGTTTTCAAGACAGTGAAGCATCATGGTATAGGAAGACTAACCATCTCACAGTTCCATCCTTACCCCTAGCTCACCTCATGTATGCTAACCATCTCACCCTACTATCATGCTTTTCTCTGGATTTCTATAGAAGCACCTGTCTGGCAAGGGGAGGGTTTGTAACAAGTTCTATCTATCTATCTATCTATCTATCTATCTATCTATCTATCTATCTATCTATCTATCTATCTATCTATCTATCTATCTATCTATCTATCTATCTATCTGTCTGTCTGTCTGTCTGTCTGTCTGTCTGTCTGTCTGTCTGTCTGTCTGTCTGTCTGTCTGTCTGTCTGTCTGTCTGTCTATCTATCTATCTATCTATCTATCTATCTATCTATCTATCTATCTATCTATCTGTCTCTCTGTCTCTCTGTCTCTCTGTCTCTCTGTCTCTGTCTGTGCATCCGTCCGGACATGTAGAAGCTAAAAACAATAGGCATACAAATAATTAAAAAGGATTAAACGAGTATATTACATTAAAAACAGCAATAAAATCAATAGTAAAATACATTTAAAACAAGAGAGCACAATCATTCATTTAAAAAAAAACCCTCTCAGATCACCAGTTATAAAGAGAAAGCCTGCCCAAAAAGGAAGATGGTTGCCTGTTTGCAGGACAGCAATGATGGGGCCAGCCATGGGAGGGAGTTCCAGAGTCTGGGAGCAGCAACTGAGAAGGTCCTCTCCCATGTCTTCATCAAGCTCACCTATGAGGGTGGTGGGACTGAAAGAAAGGCCTCTGCTGATTATCTTAAAGCCTGAACAGACTCATATAGGGAGATGTGGTCATTTAGACAAAATGGACCCAAGCCATTTAGGTCTTCATAGGTTAAGACCAGCACTTTGAATTGTGCCCGGAAACAGATTGGCAGTCAGTGGAGCTGCTGTAATAGGGAAGTTAGATATTCCCTGTAACCAGTCCCAGTTAGCAATCTGGCTGCTGCATTTTGGATCCTCTGGAGTTTCTGAACATTTTCCAAAGGCAGCCCCATGCAGAGCGTGTTGCAGTAATCCAGCCAATATGGAACCAGAGCATGTGTCACCATGGCCAAATCAGACATCTGAAGAAACGGGCACAGCTGGCGCAGTAGTTTTAACTGTGCAAAGGCACTCCAGGCCACTGCTGAAACCTGGGCATCCAGGCTCAAGGACAAATCCAGGAGAACCCCCTAGCTATGAGCATGTGTTTCCAGAGGGAGTGCAACACCATCCAGCACAGACTGCAACCCTATTCCTTAATCTGCTTTTCAATTGACCAGGAGCACCTCTGTCTTGCCTGGATTAAGTTTCAGTTGATTCGCCCTCATCCAGTCCATTATTAACACCAGATACTGATACAGAATGGATTTAGATGGGAGGGAGAGATAGAGTTGGGTGTCATCAGCGTAATGATGACTCTGAAACCCAAAACCCTGGGCAACCTCTCCCAACAGTTTCATGTAGATGTTAAACAGCTTAAAGGACAAAGCAGATCCCTGAGGGACACCACAGGTCAAAGGCCAGGGTGTCAAACAGGAGTCACTCAGCACCTCCCTCTGGGTTCTCCCCTCCAGGACATTCTGGAGCCACTGTAAAACAATGCCTCCAAGTCACCCCGTCCAGTTCCCAATGTAGGTCATCCATCACAGCAACCAAAACAGTCTCCATCCCATAACCAGGCCTGAAGCTAGATGGAAATGGATATGGATAATCCATCCAATCTAGGAACCCCTAGAGCTGAGAAGCCAGAACTCGCTCCAGCACCTTGCTCGAGAGTGGATATTAGAGACTGGGCAATAATTACCCAGTACTGTGGGGTCTGAGGAGGGTTTTTCCGATAATGATCTTATTACTGCCTCCTTTAAGCATGCTGGGATGCTACCCTGCTGCAAAGAGGCATTCACTACCCCTTGAAACCATTTGGCCAGTCCCTCTCTGGCAGCTTTTATAAGCCAGGAAGGACCAGGGTCCAGCAGACAAGTGGTAGACTTCACCTCTCCAAGAATCCTGTCCAGGGGGCTAGTTTGGTTCTATCTCAAGGGATGGGATGTTTAGGAGTCATTGTGCCAAATGTCCTAGTCATTTTCCCACTCAATTCATTCTTATTTCAACTAGCAGCGATGCAAAGCCAAACATTTTAATAGCACATTTGCTACTACTTTGTTTGAGCCAGAAACCATGTGAAAGTCAGCATACTTTGACTGTTTCCTTACTTCACCTGAGCCAGGAGCTAGAAATGACAATGAATAAAGCAGCTATAGCACAGAGGTAAACAAAAATTACACATACACATTACTCTGTTTGAAACAAGATGCTTGGAGGAGGCAGGTATACACAGGGGCAAGTGGGCAGCTATCTAGAACTAAACACCATCTTCACCAAACAGGCATAGCTTCCTCTGTGAGTGTCCAGCAGCCCCATGTTTGGGAAACAAATTATGAACTGTTTACTCAGTATATTAATGTGCTGCATTGGGGGGAAAACACCCGGCTATGGAGAGAGAAGAGGCAAGCCTGTAGTGGTGGTGAGGACTAAGGGAAAGGCCTTATAGTGTCCATCAAAAAACACAAAACATGAAATAGACTCTTGTTCATGATTCATGTTCTTCTCTCAAATTCTGGAGGACAGCAACTAAAACACAAATGATTCATATTTACAAGAGGAGTGCACAAACATTTTGCATTTATTTCATTATCCCTTTTTGGGGGCAGCTTTCAATGGCTTGTCGTCACCTAAGAAATGTTTCATTCAATAGTGTTTGCAAGGGCTGTTATGAGCCATTCAGAACACTGAGGCTTGTATGTGGGAATTATGAGTGTGTAAAAGGGCCTGGAAACCAATGAGAAGTGCTCTTTTTGCTTCAGTCATTCCATGTGAGTAGAATTATTGTATGGTGCAGAGTTTCTTCTGCCTTCCATCTTGGATTGAATTTGCTGCCTGCCTGGCTAGCTGCTACTGCTTCCTTCCTATTTTTTTCTTCCTACTTTTTTTTTTGGAGGATTACCACTCATTTCTTTGGATTATTTTTTCTACTATCAGGCAGCTGCCTTTCTCAGTGTGGCTCTTTATGATTATTTTTTTGCCCCCTCCTCCAATATCTTTGAGGATTTTTCCCTGTCCTCTCTCTTTCCTTTCTTGGATCTTGTTTGCAACTGTCCACTTGGCCTGTCTGCTAGACTAAAAAAATGGTTAAGAATGCATATTTTGGTAGATTTGGGGGGAACTATTTTGTTTGTTTTGAGGCAGTAGGGGTGGACTGCTGGCTGCTTCTTTGCCTTTTTTTCTATTGTGCTGCACAGGTTCAGAGGGTCTTTTGTGCTGTGTGGGTGGCACTAAACTCATACTATTGTTTCCTCTTTTCTAATTTTGGGGAGATTTGCTGCTTTTTCACCTCCACTGATTTATTTATTTTTTTTCCTCTGTACTGTTGCCTGCTAGATTGGTTCTCTCTTGTCTTGCCTCTTCTTGTTGGACTAGTTTTGGAGGGTTTTTTAGGGCTTTTAAAATGCCAAAAACATGAACGAGGAAACATGAAACAAATGTCCCCCAAAGAGGCAGGTTTTTTTCCAGAGTAAAATGAAAGGACCAATATGGGGGGGGGGGAGTCACAAAAAATGGAAGAAATTGCCCTAAAAGAACTTGAACCAAAAAGTGAACAGGATTATTGTGCTAAGCATAAACAGCAAAAAATATGCTCTGACTGCTGGCCAGAGCATCTGTATAAGAAGAACATGGAGCTGGGCAGGTATAAGCAAAAGCAGTCAGAGTCAATGGTTGATGATGGCAGAGCATCTGGGAGTGCAAGGAAAGCAGTGGGAGTGCAGTCTTGCACAAAAAGAGGAGCAGATAAGAGGCAGGTGGAAAGGCAACTGGAAGTATGAACGAACTTGCCAGGCTGGTACATTTGCTCTGATGGCAAGTGGGAGCATTGTGCTAAGTGGCAGAAAGTTTGCTATTGCTCATTATAGGGTAGCAGCACCAAGGCAGTAGCTGGAGGGGCAGGGAGCAAGAAGTGGTAGCTGGTTGTGATGGCTGACAAAGTGAAATGAGGAAGGGAGTCCTTGGACACAACTAAACCTTATGTTTGTGAGTCATCAGAGTGTTATTTAATCCTGACACTAAGTGGGCAAGCAGAAAGAGAGCTAGAGAATCAGAAGGGCTCCTATAAATTACTATTATCTATCGATAAGATTTTTTTAAACCTTTAAGAAACATCCTTGCTAATATTTCTTTGGCATCTTAGATAGTTTGCAGGGCCCCTAAAGCATACCCTTGCAAGTTCTTTGTTGGGCAGGGAGGAAAGTGACATTGCTTCAGGGATTGGGCGAGTGTAATCCTCTTGTTAATTAAAGAAGAATGCCCTTACTTGCACCAATGTAAGGTATCCAGAAATATGCCAGAGGCAGGCAAATAAAATTCCAAGCCACCAAATCCACTGTATGGGCTGTAGGCCAACAAGGTTGTCATCAGCTGAACACAGCACTGAGTTATGCTGAATCTATGCAAATCCGACCAAGTATCCCACAGGAAGAGGTTGCTTCCTGATTTCTTCTATGGACTTGTGCTTCATTGGAGGGAGTGAAGGAAATGGCATGTAAAGAATGCAGCCTCCCACACACTTGTCTCAAAAGAAATTAAAAGCAACCCATTTAGCAAGCAGCTCATTTCATGGAAGGTGTCTGTCTCAAATTATCTACATGGCTGGAATGAAATGAATAGTCTGCTCTCTGGATTCCAAAATACCTAAGTAATGGCTGCTTGTGATGGTCTTCTACTAATGCAGTGTTAGAGAGCTTCCCCCACCCCAAGCTGTTTGCATGTTCTACTGGGCAGAAATGCTATCCTTCACTTGCCCTATAAACAAAACCCTGTTGATGCTCCCCAGTCCTCATTCCACAACAGCCCTGCTCTAATCCCAATGGAAAGGACAAGATGGCACCTTCCTCCATTCGGAAGCCAGCTGTAGGTTAGCAGAGTAGTCTTTGGAGTGCTGGCCATGACATGTGGCACCTGCAGCCAAGAGGAAAATGGTTCAGGAAAAAAAAAGAGCCGAGAGGTGTCTGGCAATGCTGCCCTCAATATCAGTGACCTGAGGCATTTCCACACTCTGCCTAAACAAAGGACTGGCCCTGTTCTCAGAGGTGATGGTCAGATAGACTGTAGATGTAGCAGACAAGAAGACCATGGGTTAAATTCCACCTTACATCATGAGCTCATTAAGCAATTTTAGGCGAACCATCCTTTAGCCCCTTTTGATTTGTTGTAAGGATTTCAAGGGTGGTGCCATAAGACTATCAGGAGCTTCTTAAATCTTATTTTGGTAGAAACTTGTGAGAGTCTAGGCAGAGGCCCTTCCCATCACTTGCTATCAGATCCTTTTAATCTGGAACTCTGAGGGATAGAATCTGGGGATTTATGGATGTGAACCATCAGACCATCTTAATATTAATAATCATGTGTCGTCAAGTCAATTCTGAATTATGGCAATCTTTCCCAGAGTTTTCCCAAGTAGAGAATACTCAGAAGAGGTTTACCATTCCCTTCTTCTGGGGGTGCCCTGGGATTGTGCAGTTTGCCCAAGGCCAAAAAGGCTGGCTCTACTCACAGGAGGCACAGCGTGGGGAAACTGAGGATCAGTTGTGCTGTTTCTGGTACATATTTACAGTGAAATTATGTTGTTTTATTTGTTTTACATATGGACGTTTAAAATAGTTAACTCAAACCATATTCAGAGTTTACTCTTTTAAAAGTTAGTGTATGAAATAAACAAAAATCCAAGCTATGAAACAACACAATTCCAGTTTAAACAAAAAATACCAGAAACAGCACAGCTGATCCTCAGTTTGTGGCAAGTAGCTAACCAAAGTAACAAGAAGAAGAAGAATAAGAGTTGTTGTTACTTCCAACCCTTTCTAAAAATAGCCGAGGAGAAGCTTCCACCCACCCCCCAAAGAAAAGATAATTCCACAGCTTCAAGGTCACTGCCATAAAAGCCCCTCTTGTAACCAAAGAAGGCAAACAAAAACTATGAAAGAGTTCTTCCTTTAGAGAATGTAACTGGCATGGAGAAATAGTTCAGTTTTTACTTTCTCCTGTACTTGAATTGTAAACCTTTTCAACCTCAGTCCTTTTTTGTCCAAAATAGGTAATCTGAGAATTTTTGTAAACTCTTCAAAAGTGATTGGAAATGAAGTTTTAATTCATCTGCACCGTCCAAAGAAATGAGACTACTGGCAGCATTGAGAGAACCTTGTTGTACCCATCTGCCCTAAATGTGTTAATGATACACATTCAGCCATGCTGTGTACTGTTTGTACTGTATTTTTACCTACAGAGAGGGACAGAGGTGCTTCTGCAATTCTCATGTATGGAAATAATTTGCCTGGTTTAGATATTGCTGTGTATGAATGGCAGTTACCACTAGGCTTCAGGTAACCAAATGGTTTGGGGCCAGTGGAAAATGTGTAGGGAAACCTGTCAGAACAAAAAGATGGCAGCCATAGTTCAGCCGAGCCCTGAAATGGCCGAGCACACAGAGGCGTAAAGCAAGGACTTTTAAGGATTAAGAACTCAGAGCCCTGGAACAGAATGGAGAGATCAGTCTCTTGTTTTCCTCTCCTGTGCTCAATTGCTGTCTGATACACGGAATCACAAACTCATCCAGAGCAACAAATAACTCTAACCAAAAAATTCCTTTGAGAAAGATACATGAAGCGAAAACAAAAAATAAAGAAGACAAAAACACTGTGGTACTTTAAAGACTAACTGCCTGATACATTTTAATGTGAGCTTTTTCAGACAGGTCCACTTCCTCAAAAGTGGAAAGATAACTCCATTAGAATTAAATGAAGTAAAATAACAGAATAGTACTGGGTGTGCCTAGGCGAGAACTGCACAAGCAGGTGAGGCGGTTCTTTGAACGTCAGGTTTTCCATGATGACTGCCTGCACCATGGAAGGGGCAAGCAACTTCACTGTTTTGTTTTTCAAAATGAAAGAGTAAAGGCATTCCTGGCCCAACATTTATTCCTCCTTGTTATTTTCATAGTTCAAGAACCATTGGATTAAAAAGGTAACTCCACAGCCGCCGCTTCAGCAGTGCTTTGTGATGTACATTTCATGTCTCCATCCTGTTAGCATGCACATACACATGCGCGCGCACATGACTTCTATGTGGTTTTGCTGGATCTTTGATTCATTTGCTCCAAAACAATCTTGGAAATGCAGATAAACACCCTTTCCACGGTTCTCCATTTTTACTCCTTTCATCTGGGGAGACAAAAACTGACCAGAAGAAAAATGTTTACATCTCCATTGCGGTGGTGGTGGGGGACCCAACTAGGGGAATTATTCACACATGGGATGGGGGATAACAGATGAAGAAAGGCTATACCTGGACAAATCTGATTTGGCAGTTGTATAAGTGAATAAACAGAAAGGGGGAGAAGAGATTTCCAAAAGGTTTTGAGGTTATTGTAGACTTCCGAGGACTATGATGGGACAAATGTAATGACTGTGGTTTTATATATAGAAGAGGAGACTGTTGGTTTCAAAGTTGCATAAAGCTGAAGAGAAGCCCTGTGAGGCATATGAAGAAATGGGAAAGGGACCCTCCCAAGTCATGAAGGAGTTCTAATGTTTGATAGGGAGCCATGTTGGACAGCAAACTCAACTTTTAGAGCTGAGAACAATTTTTTGGCTCAAAAGCTGGTAAACATATCCTTTCTCTCCATGCGGCTCCAATACTATGATTCCTACCATTATGGCTACAATAATACGACAGTTCTCTACAGAAAGAAAAAGGGGAGGGGAGAATATGAAGGAATTAAAACAAAGTGTGCTGTTTATACACCACTCTATCGTGCTTAAAGCACCCTCTGGGCTGTTTACAATTTAATTATGTAGGCTACACCTTGCTCCCCCTCCCCAATTTACCAGCCTTGGAAAAATTGAAGGCTGAGTCAACCTTGTTCCAGCTACCTGAGCCTGTCGGGACTGAACTCAGGTTGTGAGCAGAGTCTTGACTGCAATACTGCAGTTTAACCACTGCACCATTAGACTCATTTATTAAAACGTTAATGAAGTAAAAAAAAAATCTGAGGTGAAAGTGCTGATGGCCTGGAGGACATACTTCCCCCCTGTTCTGATGGTCTCAAGGGGACAAAGGGGTTAGGTGTCTGCTCTAAACCCACCAAAGTGCCCTTCTTTTGTTCTTTCCACCATTGGAGACTTTGCAGTGAGAAGTCATCATAGTGGGCATTTATATGGCTGCAAGGAGAAAGTATTGAAGGATAGATTTCTCATCCTCAGTGCTGGTCTTCCATTTCCACCCACAGAAAGGAAAATCTACAGAATTCTGTGGTCATTAGAAGTCCTTGCAGGACTATAGGATCATATTATAAATTATTGTATGTATTACTTATGTAGCATGCTAGGGTTTTAGAGCACTTCAGAGTGCTTTACATACAGTTTCTGTAAGCCTTACAATGGTCCTTAAAGGAGATCAGGATTATCCTTATTTGGTAGGTCAAGGAGAAAAGCGGCTGAAACTGATAGGCTGAGGGACAAACTATACATTACAGACAAGACAACCCGTTATTACAAGAGGGAATCCCTGAAGTGCTGAGAACTTCTGATTGTTACATCAGTAGACCTTCAGACTTCCTGTCATAAGCAAATCAGCTTGTTTTGCTTTGTGATTTATCATTGGGAGGTAAGCACAGGCTTCATTTGCAGGTATCATTGTTCAGCACAGAGGTCTGCCTGAAGCATGTCTCTGGAGTCTGGGCTGGAACATCGATGGAATTCAGCTGTTAATGACTGGCTGGCTGTAAAGTATAGTTTGGCCTTGAGAACAAGAAAGTCATGTTGAAAGTTACCTAGTACATTAATGGCAGACAAAAGATTTGAACTGGAGATTTCCTGGTGCTGGAGTCAATCTCCCAGCTATTGCAGGCACTAGCAACATGCCTATCAGGTCTGGTCCCCTTCCTTTGTTATTGTTCTGTCGCATGACAGTGAAATGCAAGTCAAGTTCACTTTTCCACTTTTGTGTGTGTGGCACAGGTTGTGTAATGCATTGCATCAGCAGGACCCAGACTGTCTAGCTTGATTCTCAGCCTCCCTGCCACTTTACAAGTATTTCCTTTGAGTAACATTTTTCTCTAAGGGGTTCTAACATCTTGTCGGTCAGTGTGGCTTTTCTTTCTAAGTCCTGGGAACCGGCAGGCTAACAGGGAGAGTCAATCCTCCTTCTGCTATGAATCTGGTGATTAAAGTAGTGCACAGAGATTACAGCAAAGGCGCAGCCCACACTTCCCCTGTGGGAATTGCATCCCCAAACACTTTCCAGCGCTCATTTCATCTGGGATGTTTCGGTTTCCCATTTAATTGCTTTTGCGATATCCTCATTTTGAAGTTCAGGCTCTTCTGCCAATAAACAGCCTCCGCTGCAATTAGACAGTCTGATAAAAATAAATTAAGGCAAAGAATGTGTGCAATTCAGGAACTGGGTTGACCTCAGCTGCTGCCTTTGCAAGCTTTCCTTCTATTTACATTTCTCCTGGTTGTGTCCACTCTGCAAGTTACATGTTAAGCTTTAGATGGTGGGAAGATTTAGAGAGATATTGAGTTGAGAGAAAAAGAGAGCCTCATGGGCTTGGAATGCAGATCTGTTGAGGAGAAGCTGATGAAGCTGCAGATTTCTTTTCACATGATGCTTATTCGTGGTGAGCTTTCTTGAACATTTATCATTTTGTTTCACAACACAGAGGAGAGAGATACCTGAGGTAAGGGAGACACAAGACCAGAGGAGATAGGCACAGCATTGTACAAGGCCTAGCCACTCTGCTGACAGGAGCAATGTGCTTGCCTCCAGCCCCAAATACCTGAAAAAGTTTCATAATATGCCACATTTGAAAACACCTTTGAAATATCAGTTTCTGAGAGTGTTGTGTGGGTAGAAGGGCCATTTGAAGATCTTCTATCTGAGGCAAACCCTTCCCATTCCCTTCCCCAAAGCTGACCACACTGCCAGTCGAATCTTACTTCAGCACTGGTGATGAGATGGGATCTTCCTCTACACCTGAGGGCAACATGCTAGGTTAGGGAATTCTAGAAGCAGGCTGCCCAGAACACGCAACTCTGTCTTTCAACAGAAACGAACAGCCAAGGCCCTCTGCTGCAGTCCCGCCCCCACACCAGCCAGCAGCTGCTGCTTAAGTTAATTGCCTCCCTCTGTCTAATGGCAGGAGCAGCCCTCTTGGTAAGTAAGTCAGACAGACTATAGTAGCTAAGGTAGATCAAACATTGCATCTAGGAGATTTTGCAGTAGCGTGAATTGCCAATGTGACAACATATTACTCTGACCAGCTTCTGCAGGTGGAATGGAAGGCAGCCCATCTCGATCTTTGCCTCAGGCAGAAACCTCCTAAATGTTTCAAGATTGTGTGCAAGCCCCATACTCAACCACACGCATTGTGCTTTCAACCAACATTAGATTTCTTTAACAGAGCTTTCTATTGCTGTGGCTTTTAGCTCCTAGGCAGTGGGCGGTGCTTCTACCCAGTTGCTGTTTCTTCCCAGCAAGGACATCTTATTCAAGATTTCAAGATATAAAAAGTACCTAGTGCTACTTTTCATATGGTTACGTATGGCATTTGAAAAGGCATGTTTTTACCCATGATTCCACCTTGGCATTACTTCAAGAATACCCAGGAGGGGAAATGAGGTGACCAAAACCCTCATCTTTCCTGAATTTCCAGAATTCCCCTGCAACAATATGGCTGCCAGTCAGATGAACCACACTCAGATGAACACACAGTGTCTGGGATTCCAAAGGATGTAAAGCATGCTTAGGACTGTTGTGTCTGAGAGATTTGACCAATCTGTCTCCCCAAACATTTGAGAAGCATCCAAAAGGCCAACATATTATCTATCAAACTAATCAAGTCCATGGTTACGTTTGGCCAAGATCTCCATGGGCTGTCATGCGGCAACATTGTTTCTTTGGGGCACTACTCACCCCCAAACTCATATGCTTCCTGTTTGCATGTCTTCAGCTGCTCCTTCATTTTGGCCAGTAGACCACTTCCTTGGCCTCTGACAGACATCTTTTCATCCCCGGATGGGATTCATACTCTTTATGTATGATTTCTGTCCAGAAAGCTTCTCTGATGTAATTGTTCATTCTCTCCATCCTGTGCCTGGACAAATAGCATTCTCAGTATTGAGAGATATATATATTGTTTCCCCCCCTTCCCCACCCCTAGGACAACCCTGTAATAACATTGCCTTCCCTGGCTACTCACCGAACAATGTGTTTTTTTCTTCATGTATTTTCCAGAGGTTTGTGGTCTTGACATCTCTGTATATATGGGTACTGATGACATGTCACCATTCTGTAGCTCAGTGGTTCAGGGATTTGGCTGAAGAGCCCGAGGTGTGGGAGTTCAATTCCGCACTGTGCCACCTGTGAGTATAGCCAACCTGTGTGGCCTTGGGGAAGCTGCACAGCTGCAGGGCACTCCCAGTAGAAAGGAATGGTAAACAACTTCTGAGTATTCTCTACCTAGAAAACCCTGAAAGTCCAAGTTGATGGCACAAAATGATTATTATAGATCACCACTTTCTTGCTATCAGCATATATCAGCTATTGTCTGAACTTCTGGTAGCCCTTTCATCAATCTGTATTGAAAGGCCACAGGGGCGAGGTTCATACCATTGGATGCTTAGCCAGCAATATTTTTCCAAAAACTCTGGCACACGTTGTCAATTAATTGGATTTGTCATCCAGCCAAGGTGTGGAATTGGTTTTTGATCTCAAAGATACAGAATAGCATTGCTTTCAATAGACCTGGCTATATATCTTCGGTGGCAGATAGTGGAAGGTGTTTCCTTTGCTGCGTTTTATTTAAAGGTTTAGAGGTTTTCCTGATGGCTTTCTGATCACCATGGTACTTACCTAGTCTGAGTTTTTCTCCATTGCTTATATAAATCCTCACCCTTGTAAACTTTGCACTTCTTCCTTCTAAGGCTGGACTGAGGCTATTGGCACTAGAGATGGGGGTATTCATATACGAATACGAATATCCCCGCACAGGTGGAAATAATGAGGATCTGGCCCCATGGGGCCAGACTGTCCACTCACAATTTCACTGCTGCTGCTGGCTCAGCGGTGCCTTCCTATCGCGCTATTGTCCACAGTCGATTACCCAGTCCTGGCAGGAGGCGGGATGACAAGCCTCTCTCCTAGGTCAGAGAGTGGCTAATACATTGCAGAGAACAGCACAATAGCAATGAACGTTGTGAATGTTACTGGCTTCACAAACTAATGTGAATGTTACTGGCTTCACAAACTAATTAACCTCCAATTTATAAGTACCATCTTTCTTTCTATCTTACTCCCACACATCTCTGAACTGCCTCTGAATGCTTTCCTGATTCATTTTCATCTGAATTTTCAGTCATTCCAACATCCGTGTTCAAAAATTTAGAGTTTGCATTTCCCCACAATTTTTGACACAGTGTGATCACACATTCTGGCTAGTCCCTTCCTGTTATATATTCAGGCTTAGTGGGTGAATGGGGATAATGGTACAAATGCCACCACAGTGAAATTGGAATGGCAGTGCTTTATTCCATAGTTCCCGTGGTTGCCCATCCAATTGTTTCTGATGTCTTGTTGGATTTATGGGTATCGCACAGGGCAACCCTTTCACAGATCTTGATTTTACATCCAGTGTCCCTTTTCATACTTACAGTTTCTACTCTATTTTATGTTATGGACACTTGGATATGAAATAATTAAATCTGCCATAGTAGTACATTTCTTCCGATACGCTGGACATCTCATGCTCTCTCATACAGGACTTCCAACATTGTGTGGTGCTTACTGTTTCCTTGGGTCTACTTTCTCCCTCTTTTCCATACTATATGGATGGGATTCCCAATGTGGTGTAGTGAATAAAGTGACAGACTAGGAGTCTGGAGTGTTCAAATGCCCACTCAGCCATGGGAACTCACTGGGGGAGTGGAATTATTAAAACCATACACTATCAGCAGTTCCAACCTGACAGCACAGAACACACAGGCTACACAGATAGACTTCACTTGCTTTCCTTCTTTGGACAGTTGATTCTCATTTCCCTCTGCTAGCTTATAGTTTGTACTGTCTCTTCTCTTTAGGAATCAGTCACTGCTGCAACCCCATGTCAAGATTGCTGTGCACAACCACCTACAGGCTGTTTTAAAACAAACCTCAGGTTTATTTAAATAAAGAATTTCATGGGACTCTCCCTTCTGGTGGTCTCTGTTTCCTAGGCCTGAAACAGTAGCCAGTGGTCCCAGCTGGTTCTTTCCAGCAAGGAAAAGCCATTCAGCATGTATCTAGTGCCTTTTCATATTGTTATGCCAAAGATTGCTTGGTGGCTCTCTGTTTTCTTCTGATTCAAGAGCCCATATGCCCTGATAGAACAGAATCAATTTTAAGTTCATTTATATTGTCTAAGATGAAGGAAGAATACTTGTTAAAAGTATACAATTAAAAACTTGGATGTTTAGGCAGGCCTTTCCCCCCAGTTAATTCCCGGTTTTCTTCCCCCTTTTTCTATTTGACTTGTTTTATATGCTATCCATCTTGCTGAATTGTGTAATTGTGTTATAATTTTTTATATTTGTGTTGTACTCCATGTTGTAAGCCGCCTAGAGTGGTAGAAATGACCAGATAGGCGGGGCATAAATAAATAAATAAATAAATAATAAATACATACATACATAAATACATAAATACATAAATAAATTTCTCATTTTCCAACACCCAGTAAATTTACTTGGGCTGAAACCTAGCTGCACTGTATCGCCTGATGGGACTCAATTCTTTATCGACAGCGTTCCTTCTCCATTACATCTGGAGACAACAGGCAGACAGTAAGAACTGAAGAACCATCCTCCACACTTACTTTCGGAGTTGTAACTACCTGTCTGTCTTATAGCTACATGGCTTTGGTCCAAGGCAAAGAAATTTAGATGGCCAAAATATTTGCTTCCAAAAATGCACAAACCCACCTGCCCTTAACAAGTGTCTTATCTCCAACTGCCCCTTCTCGGGCAGAAGAAAGCATTAAAAGGGCAGGCTTAGCACAGGAACAATATGGCTGTCACGTGCTCAGGCATTCCTCTCCATTCCCCTGCCCTCTCTCTTTCTGCATCCGCCAGTCTCACGTGACTTGAGCTTAACCAATAGGGCAGCAAAGGGCAAAAGTGCCAAAATGGCCGTTTACAGCCTTGCTTATTACTGCATCTTCCTTGACAAAGACGTAGTTCTTGTGAAAGCTTAAACATCTTTTCTGGACTTTTTGGTTGGCCTACTACAGTACAAGTTATCACCTCAAAATGGAATTGGGCATTTGTTTTATGCTATCCATGCTTTTCTTTATAACTTGGTTAGCCCTGAACCAAGTTAGTAGGGCTGGGCAGGGCAGGGCCGTCCTGCAAGAGAAGTCTGGTGGTGGTAGTGGTGGTGGTCCTCACCCCTTTTTAAAAATGGTGCTGCCTTCTGTTGGTTACTACCAGAACAGCTAAGCCAAGTTATCGAGCAGTAAGGCCAGGCCTCTAATCTGGATGATGCTGTGCATCTGGGCTAAAACAACACCCCTCAAGAAATATTGTATTCGTGGTTGGTCAGTGGGGGGAGGGCACTGGGTGTCAATGGGCCCTCCATAGTATGCCAGTAGCAACAGAAGCACATCCATTCAAACTAGCCCCCAGGCCTGCTAGCATGGTAGCATGACAAGAGAAAGAAAAATCCATTTAACATAGACCATATTTTGGAGGATTTCTAACATGATGATTTTTTTAAAGGAACAGGCCAAAATGTCCAAGTGCTGATTAATTTTCTCAGCACCATCACCAAAAATAACACCAAAAGATACTGGCAAGGAATGCCAGTGGCAGGCCAAGCAAAATTATATCTTCAGACATCTTGTCCGGAAAAGCAAATTAAACAAATCGGCAGGAAGTAGAATTGGCTGCAGTTATTTATAGTCTCTGAAAATTAAGGTGAATGGGACATTATTGGCAAAAAGAGTCTGGAATGTTTCTAAAGGGACAACAGTAAGATATCTGCAACTATTGGACAGAGACGGCTTTTACTGTCCCAAGACAACATTCCATGTGGTCTGAGGTTTTGATGTTTTTTTTTTCCCCTGTAATTTTCCATCCCTTCTGGATCTGGTTTATTTATTTATATATTTATACCCCACCTTTCTCAAAGAATGGAACTCAAAGCAGTTCACAAAAGGATTAACTAAGAAAGGTACAGGGAAATACACATCAAATCATAATATCAAAACACAATTAAATAGATTTCAAGGTTTAAAAGAAGTCGAAGGCACAGCAGTAAGGAGAGTACAGCAAGCACCTAGTTAATAGCTTCTTCCTCAGCAGCCAGGTACTTTCCCACAGTGTGCCTGAATTAAAAGGTCTCTGCTTTCCAATGGGAGGACAACAGGGAGGGAAAAGCCCTTATTAAGAAAATGAAACAAAAAATGAGAAACATACATGCTCAGGTCAGTTTAGAATTTATGAGCAAAATAATTCTCCTAATGCAGTGGTTGCCGAACTTGGGTTCCCAGATGTTCTTGGACTAAAACTCCCAGAAGTCTTCACCACTAGCTATGCCAGCCAGGATTTCTGGGAGTTGGTACCCAAGTTTGAGAATGACTGCCCTAGTGTATCTGCCTGCAAGGACCCGCACTATTCTTGTCAAGCTGAGTTCACATCATAATTTGTGACACTGTGCTCATCCATAAATTTATCTCTGTATGTGTTCTACAGAGAACAGAACCTGGAAACCCCATACTTTGGACATTTTTTGTTCTGGACAGCAAACTGAGAAACTACATACAGTATCTTTCTCATATCTGGAATACAGATGGGCATGAACTGTCAGTTCAGTGGTTCATGCTAGTTCAGCCAATGGCCGGACAGCTGATCTGCACTTTGGTGCCCTGCCCACTCCAGTGGTCATCCCCTCTGAGGCAGCACCCCAGCTTCTCTGCCCCATCTTTCCGGGTGTTGCCTCAGAGCGGTCACCCACCAGAGGGGGCATGATGCTGAATGGCAGATCAGCTGTGCAGTCACTGGCTGAACAGGCATGAGCTGCCAGACAGTTTCTACATGATCACATATGCACATCTGATTTTATTCACAGACAAACGAAAACACACATACATTGGCTGGAAAAAGAACTGAACTCTCTCGGACCACAGAGACTGTCAGCTGCCCTTCATTTCATTCATTCATTCATTCATTCATTCATTCATTCATTCATTCATTCATTTATTTGGCTTTTGTACTGCCCATTTAGATAAATCTACTCTGGGCGGTTTACAGTCCAAAAAAGAATAGAATTAAAAACATCAATTAAAAAAAGAAAGACCAAAACAAGCAACATAATCCAAGATGGAAAAACCAGGGGAAGAAATTAGAGTGCTTGTAGCGCTATGGGGCGGTACAGTATATAAGTCCAATTAATAATAATAATAATAATAATAATAATAATAATAATAATAATAATAATAATAATAATAATAATAATAATAATAATAATAATAATAATAATAATAATAATAATAATAATAATAATAATAATAATAATAATAATAATAATAATAATAATAATAATAATAAGTAATGTCAGGAGGGACCTGCCTGAAGAGCCAGGTCTTCAGTTTATTCTTAAAAATTCCCAGTGAGGGAGCAAGGCGGATCTCAGGGGGAAAGATGTTCAACCGCTGAGATGGTCCGGTTTCTAGTTTTCCTTCCTTCTGGACCTCTCTTGGAGTTAAGCCCCTCAGCCGCCCAGCCTGGCTAAAACAAGTGACACAGGTAGAACTATGTGGAAGAAGGTGCTCTGACAAGTATCAAGGTCCCAAACCATTTAGGGCTTTATATGTAATCATTAGCACATTGAAATTGATGTGGAATCTAATGGGAAGCCAGTGTAAGGCAGTCAGGGTGGGGAAAATATGATGATATTTTTTCATCCCAGTTAATAATCTGGCCGCCATGTTCTGGACCATTTGACGTTTCTGCATCAGTCTGAAGAGAAGCCCCACGTAGAGTGCATTAGTAGTCTAATCTTGAGACTACAAGCACATGGACTAGTGTGGTGAGTGCCCCAACATCAAGATAGGAGTGCAGCTAGGCAATCCACCAAAGATGTGAATGGGCAGTGCCGACCACAGACGCTACCTGGGATTCCATGGTAAGTGCTGGGTCAAGATGGACCCCCAAGCTGCGGACCACACTCTTTGTGGTGAGAGTCACTCCCCCAAAAGAGAGCGAGCTTCCCAACCCACTGATGACAGGTGCACCCACCCTCAGGACCTCCATCTTGTCCAGGTTCGGCGCCTGTCCATTCTCCTACATCCATTACTGAACAGCCCCCAGACAGCGCTCAAGGGACATAACAACATCAACTGCTGATGCAAAAAAGGCGATGTAGAGCTGAGTGTCATCAGCATACTGATGACAAGAGGCACCACACCCTTGGATAATGCCCCCAGTGGCCTCATATAGATATTAAACAGCCAATACATTTTCCCCAAGCTGGACTCTATGAGAATGAGCCTCCAAGAAGGACTGGAGCCAGGCAAGAGCCAGACCACCAGTCCCCAACTCAGAGAGCCTCCCAAGGAGGATATTGTGGTTGATGGTATCAAAGGCAGCTAAGATGTTGAGGAGAACCAACAAGGACATTTTGCCCCTATTGGCCTTCCTCAGTAGGTCGTTCAGCAGGGTGACCAATGCTGTTTCCATAATGTGGCATGGCCTGAAGCCCGACTAGAATGGACCCAGGGCATTGGTTTCCTCCAAAAGGGCCTAAAGCTGATCGACCACCACCCTGTCTTATTACCTTGCTATGGAAAGAAACATTGGCGATGGGGCTATAATTGCCAATGTTGTCTCCTGCCAAGCTCAGTTTCTTCTGATGGACCTAATGAGCATTTCCTCAGTGATAAGGCCAAGGGTTGCAGGTGGATTCTGGGAGCTGTAGTTTACAAAGTGATAACTTTTCCAACCTATGCTCAGAATTCTACAGGGAGAAGAAGACTACAAGATCTACACCTTGAGGAAAGGGTCATCTTTGCTCAGGGTAAGGAGGCCAAATAATGTCCATGACAACATTAGAATTTTGAACAGACATAAAGGGAACATTTTGCTATTATGGTTGCTTCTTATTTTATCTAAGCTGAATTTCCTTACTTCTTCTTGGGGATTGCCAGTTCTTCAACCTCATTTGTTTTTTTCTCTGATCCTCCCCTGTCTTTACCATCTATCAGGGAAGCTTGTTTAGGTTGCTAAAGCTCAGCTCTGTAATATTAATAATAATAAGTCTTTTGCGAGCAGAAAGGTGCCAAACACTGTTCCTGACGTGCCCCCTCTAAAAAAAGCTGTTCAAAGGAGCAATGTACACTTTCGATGGATATATTTTTCCAAGGAAAATAGAAAAAGAAATCAAGCAATTCCCAAGAATAACATCCGATTTCATATGGCCGGCCTATTTTATGTCTTTGAAAACTGGCAAATGTTATTCAACATACTTTCTGGGAAAGGGGGGGGGGAAGCACCGGAGAAAGATCCAGATATTTATAATTATTTTCAAGTAGGCACCGTGTAAGCTTGCTCCAAGTCAGCCGTGGTGAGGACCGGCTCATTAACCATAATAGAAATAGCCCTTAAAGTGCAGCTGGACCTTTCACATGAGAAGAAACATTGCTGATGCTGAAAATGTGTTCGTTTCAAGTCCTGTGACTTCACATGGAAAATATTGCGCTGCTTAATTAACAGCAATGAGGAGAGATGAGGCATTGCCTTGTAAAACAAGCAACCCAAACACTCCGATCTCTCTCCCAAAGGAAAATAAATAAGTTAATATAAAGGTCGGGGAGTTTCAAACTCAAGCAGTGAAAACACACACACACACACACACACACACACAGAGAGAGAGAGAGAGAGAGAGAGAGAGAGAGAGAGAGAGAGAGAGAAGGGCAGAAAGGGAACACAGTTGCCTTTCTAAAATAGCTAAATGCCCCATCTGGTTGGAATCTGCACCTTTGTATCCATTCGGCAGGCACAAGAGCTTCCAGGTCAAGCCGAACAGGGATTTTGCTATTGGTTGTTGTGGGTTTTTTGGGCTTTTTGGCCATGTTCTGAAAGTTGTTCTTCCTAATGTTTCGCCAGTCTCTGTGGCCAGCATCTTCTTTGCTATTCTTTTGCATTTGAGGAAAGTTTGGAGATGGAGCATCATAACCCTACGCAAGTTAAGGTACACCCTCTACACGCCTGCAGGAGAGTAAGTTGTACAATGATAAAAACAAGGAGGAAACCACGCACCAAGGGGAAATGGGGAGAATATGGCATCCCGCTGCATTCTGGAAGTATAGTTGGAAACCCTTTGTCCCCTGTAGATTTTCCTCTCCCACTGAATTGCTCTATTCATGGCAATGCTGGATGCAAGGACGTTGAGTATTTTCCTAGGGTATACAGATTTACCTAGGAAGAAACTCCATGGAACTGAATGGAGTTCATTTTAGAATAGATAGGCATACTGTAGGACTGTGTTGCTCGAGAACTGTAGAAGTCCAGTGCAACACTTAAACAGCTGTAGTTGATTCTCAAGAAACACCCTGAGGAACTGAATGTACAAACCGAAACAGTATATTCTTACAAAATATCCCCATCACAATGACTTTTGTGCTTCTCCGTTTGGTTTTATGCTGTCAAAACACCAAAGTGCAGCCTATAATCTGAAAACTGCAGAGCTGGAAGGGACCCTATGGATCATCGAGTTTAGCCCCTTTGAAGGAGGCAGAATGGGAAACAGAACTCCAACCTCTGGCTTGGCAGCCCAAGACCTAAGCTACTGAGTTTATCCAGCAGTTTGTAATATATGTTTATCCATTCATTCTCTATCTACATCTGTCCCTCTCTCTGTCTGTCTAGCTAGTGGCACATCTACCCCTTTGGATGAAAGGATGAAATACACAAATAAAACATAACAAAAACCCATACAGTACATACATTTACATATATGTTACAAAACCCAGGAAACTTTTGTCTGCTGCTCAAATGATGACCAGTATGAGGAGGGAATTCCACATATGGGGCACCAGTGCTGAAAAGGCTCTCCTTCATCTCTCTCTTTCTTTGCTCACCACTTCTCTTACCTCAGATACCATGGACACCTGGTGGAAAGTCAACAAAAATGACCCTAGTGCACAGAAAATATATACTTTCCTTCAGGTAGGTGGGTCCTAGATTAGATACCGCACGAAAGGTAGGCATAAGCAACTTCTGTACAATATTTCCATTCTTGTTGTTTTACTATTGTGCTGGTTAATGGAAACTTTATGTTTGTATACTGTCCAGACATAATTTTTGAAATGCGGTGCACCAGAAATTTTTATTAACATTTACCAGCAAATGTGAATTTTGCTCATAAATGAATCACAAGCAAGTGATATTCTTTTCATATCAATGTGCCTACATCCCTACCCATCTCTGGCAGCTGTGTTTTCAACTGAGTTTCCAAACAGTCTTCAAATGCAATCAGATGTGTGACACATTGTTCTAGTGAATCCAGAACATGGCCAGGGGATCTCTGTCAAGGCACAGTGACAGCGAGTTTGCCACCCTAAAGATAATGAAATACTCTCCTTGTTACAGAGGTTACTTATGTGGACCTCCAGTTATGTGCATTGTGGTGGTCTGACACTGAAACTTGGTGGTAGGAAAGGAAAGCCCATTTCAAATAAGTGACCATTAGGATTTATGGTTATGATATTCATTTGTTACATTTCTACAACACTTTTCCTTCAGCAAGTTCAAGGAGATATACTCCTTGGTCCCCTCTCCATCCCCATAAGAAGTCTGTGAAGCAAGTCATCCTGTGATCTGTCACTGGTCCAAGGTGCGTTTTAAGGTCAGAGGGGATTTGAACTGCAATCTCCCAAGTTCTTAGTCCCAAACTCTGCTTGTAAAGCTCTTCAATGCATTTGAAGTCATCACAATGTTTGCAATATGTTGGCTTTTCCCTTGACTGCAGCCAAAAGTATACAGGCAGTATTGGGCCCACAGTGAGTACTGACAAAAATCCCTCAGATCAGCTGTAATTATCCACATCCACTTTAAAAAATGCCACCCCACTCCAGAATACACTGAGCACTACCTCAATGAAGAGATGGCCACCTACCACCAAAGCCTGCACCAGCATTTCAGTCTGTTGGCCTGAACTCTTGGCAAATTTTAGCACTGTTCTTGGCTTATCTGAAACCAAGGTACAGATATGAGAGGGGGCTGGTGGATGTTAGCCTACCAGATTCCTTCTTTAAAATCCCTGAATGATCTATCCTGGCATTTTAATGAAAACATTAAAAATAACAAGTGGGTGAGGTATAGTCTCCCAGCAATAATATCTGTGTGCTGGAACACATCAAGGAGCAGAACCACGCTGCCTTGCCTGTCATTCTGAAATCAAAGCCTGATTTCCAAGAATGATGGCACAATCCATGACATAAAAAGCTGAGGAGAGGAGGTTGGGAGAATTGGCCTGGCTACAATTCCCATTGTATTTCTCCTCGAACCAGTCATCCCTCAGGACAACCAAGGGGGACTTTCCACCTAACGGTGGCCTGAAACCAGACGGCGATGGGTCGTCCAAGAGATGGCGATGGGTCATCTCAAGTACTGTACTCTGTCCAAGAATAAGAGATTCATGAGGCAAGATGAGGTGTGGAAATGAAACTTCATTTATTCCTATGGACAAGGCTGGGGATGTTCAGTTCTTCAAACCTTTTGCAGGACTGCTTCGATCAGGCTCACCAGGATAAAGGAGTGTGGGAGCGCTAGGTCAAAACATCGGGAACACCAAAGGTTCTCTACTTTCACGGTGAAGGCAACATAAAGAGCAAGCGATGAAAGCTTTCGAAAAACCGAGAGGCTAAGGGTGTGATCACATGGAGAAATGCATTGCCATTTGGACAACTCATGGAGCACTCCAGTGCCATCTCTTTCCTGGAAACCATGTGATGCACAGAAAAAGGTGCTCCAGCCTGACCCTCATCTGTGCCCAAGTTGGACTTTTTTGGTCCAACAGTCAGGCTACTATTGTTTGGGGTGGAGCTGGAGCTATTCTCCAGCAGACAGAACGGTCACTCTAAGGGAGACTGCTCCCTGCAAAGTGACCCCTTGTCGCCAAGTGAATCTCTAATGGCCAGCAGGATTCCATTCATGGGATGCCACCCTATAAAAGCCCCCCTTTTCCCCTTACTAGCCATTTCCCACATGAGCCATCACTGAGGCATCTTTGTACCCTGGTAATCGTCTTCTGTAACAGCAGCCTAAGAAGCCCTGAACTTCAGTACCCATTCTGATATGAAGTTCTGCTTTTGTTTTGAGGGCCAGAAGTTGAGGCTTTAAGGTCAAAGTCTAACAACTACAGATGAGTCCATGTTGTACATCATGGGGAGGAAGGAGAGGACATTCTTGAAGGATCCTGGGTCTTGGAACCGACTAATAGATCATTTGGAATAAACCCAGAAGTGCCTTTTAGAGGTTCATGTAGGCTCATCTCACTGCAAATACTGAATGGTCTTTTGTTGGGGGCAAATCCAATTACAGAGCTCAACAGTAATCTGTTTTAAAAGCCAGCAAAGTCTGGATGGCTGTAATAAGTTCCAGATGTAGTGAGAAAGCTTGTAATTTCCAAGTCAGGTACACATGACAACTGCTACTCCCTATTCCTGTGATCCCAAGAGACCAAGTGTCTGTTAAAGACATCCTTCTGGGTGACAAGGACTGGAAACACCCTGTAAGATTTTTCCCACATCCCTGTTTTCTTTAGAAAGAACTGTAGCTACACCTTTTCCCCTCTCCACCTCCCAAAACCATCTGATAATCTAATACAGGCACAAAGAAACAGGGCTGCTACATCAGCACCATCCCATTTCCTGAGACTGCAGGACACAAGCTGGAAGCTTGTAACATTAGAGCTGTTGTGTAGTACAGAAAGAACCCTGAGGATCACATTTCTGGGACTTCCTAGGGAGCAGGGACTATGACAAGACTTGCCAGCCCCACTCACACTTTCTATCTCCCTCTAAATTTAGTCGTAGTCTTCACAATAGCAGGAAGAGAAATGGATTGAATTTCCCAGAAAGAGGATATTGTTGTAAATTACCCCTTTTGTAGTGCAAAGTGAACGAGACAAGTTTCTTCCTGAATGAGCAGTTAGGGGCTGTTAACTTTACAGAAGAACAGCTCTCCTCCTCTTCCTTTGTCTTCTGTATCTGGATTGATCCAGCTGGTTTGCTTTTCTGGACATCTCTTGGGTGTGGGCTGGCTCCGAGTACTGTTTCAATGAGCACCAGGACCTCCCAACTTAGAACTTGCATTACAAAGGTGCCATGTTACAGAGGCAAAGCAGGTAAGGGTTGGGAGCAGAAGTGGAACTGCTTATGGGGCAGTTAATAGTGGAAATGGGTGCAAAAGAAATTCAAGTAAATGGACCCAGAATCTGCTAAAACACAGCTAACCAGGTAGTTCAGCAACCCAGAAGCATGGCAACATGCTCTGTTTGGTTTTTTTTGTTTTTGTATTGGTGGCTATACGGGTCCCAAAATGCAACCAGCAACCACAGCAGTTCCAACCTTTCCTGCAAAGGTTCTTCTCCAGCATAATAACCAAAAGACACTTTTTTTCTCCCTTGAGATTGATCTTTCTGTTTAGAAACTGAAAAACCATAGCCATCCCCTGCGACTTTAGCTGGCACCTTCTTGAGATGTAGCAACCCTACCTGAAAAGGCCATGAAGAAACAATGTTGTTTCTATCCACACAGGCATGGGCAGACAATGGAAGCCTGAATGAAGAGAACACACACACACACACACACACACACACAGAGAGAGAGAGAGAGAGAGAGAGAGAGAGAGAGAGAGAGAGAGAGAGAGAGAGAGAGAGAGAGAGAGAGAGAGAGTGCAATGACAGTGGGGCCGATTCCCTTCACTCAGGCTTTCTCTCTCTGCTTATGCCTGTGATCCAGATCTCACAAATAGGAAGGGATGAATATCCGACAAATCAGCAATATTCAACGGATATAGTGATTCATTGTTATATTCGTCCCCATGTCTAATGCAGAGTAATCTTCCTTGCAGGCAAAGAACCTATCTTGGTTTCTGAAAAAAAACCTAGCATTTCCAATTCCTTCCCAAGACTAGGAAGAAGAAATCTTCCAGGTGGGCACTACACAATGTATGGGAACCATACAGAACCATCGTCATCACCATCATCGTCGTCATTGTTGTTGTCGCCATCTTAGAACTACAGAGCTGGAAGGGACCCTACGGGCCTCTGGCTCCACAGCTTATGAGGTACTTAAACCACTGAGCTATCCAGCAGACTGACACCTCTGAAAATATGAGGGACTTTGGAGGTCAAACATACTAGCTTCTGGTGCCCATTTAAAAATCCAGCACATGAGGAACTTTCCAAGGATCAAGCTCAATTTTATCTGTCTCATTATCTGAAGTGATTCCACTTCAGTCCAGCATATGGCACTGTGTGTCTGTCTTCCACAGAACTGTCCCACATGGCACCTCATACCCCTCTACTAATTTTCCAAACTCTGCAAACAGGTAATTTAATCTGTTTGAGAATGACCACATGAAGTCTCTGTTTTCGGGGTCAGGTGGGTGAGCTGCTAATGAAAACCAAGCACCAGCCTCAACTGTATAACAAACAGAAAACCTCTGCCTTTGAAAATGGGTTTTATGTTTCCTCGAGGAAGCTGGAAGCAGCTGCCAGTACAAGAATCTATTTGATATGGGCGCTTGTCTCTCAAAATCTAGGTTCTTCCCCCCCCCCCCCCAATGCTGTAATATAAATCTAGATGTTGTCCCATCCATCCATGGGGAAATGTTTAGGAAACTAACCCCAAGCCAAGCAAACTACGAAGTAAACACATATGGGTGCTTATTTGTTTGTTTGTTTGTCTACTTATGGAGAAAAGGATTAGCTCTTTTCAGAAATGCTTTGTTTTCCCCATCCATCTGGTTGCAGTTAGTTTAGAGATATAATTTTCAGAACTGATCACTTATGGGTAGACCATGCAATTAAAGTATTTGAAAAACAAACAGCTCTCAACCACTGATTGTTACGAGTGCGGCTTTGCAAACGATGGCCCATTTTCCATGAAGCTTCCAACCCCAGACTGCCTTTTGGGAAAGGAATAGAAAGAACATCAGGTTTTCAGAGCAGCCAAGACTAGGCAAAGGCAAGGAAGAAAACAGCTATCTCTTTTGTTTTCATGATCTGCTTTTTTTTAAAAGCACAGTGTTAGATATAGACTAGCAAACTGGAAAGCAGATGAGTCTCCTTAAGAACACGATGCTTTGTCCCAGGATACACTGTTTCTCTTTCTAACCAATCTTCTTCAGCTCTCATCAGCAGTGGCTCTGCGGAATCTTTTCTATCAACTGCTCCCCAGTCATTTTTGAAGGCGACGGTAGTGAACAAAGATGAGGCTGTCCAAATGGAAAGCACTGCATTTTACAGCTCTTTTCTCCAAACATGATAGCCAGCATGTTAATATCCCTGCTTATTCCATGCAAACTTTTGTCAGCCTGGCTCACAGAGAATGAGCCATTGCGTACCTTCAGACTGTGGCAGGGTGACAAGTAGCCCTCCAGGTGTTGCTGAACAGTAACATCTATCATCCTTCACATTGGCAAAGGGAAACTGCAGTCCAGTGGCACCTGAGAGTGATATGTTCCCCATCTCTACTCTGCTGCACGGGCTCAGTTATGGAAGGCTCAGTGCCAGGCTGCAGAATGACCTACCTCCCAGACCCTCATCACTACTGCCACAGCTTGTATAGCAAGAATGCTCAGGAGTCGTGAGGCTGGTGCTCCATTTCCTGCCTAATTCCAAATGACACAACAGACCAACTGCACATACCTCAGTTTATCCTCCTCTAGCACTTCTTGCCATAAGATCTGTCTCCCTGCAGAAGCATAGCAATTCCCCCCTGACTCCAGCTGATGCTGCGAGAGCTCAAAGCCAACCAATAACATCTGGAGAGCTGCCCTTTGCCCATTCCGGGTCTCAACCCTTGTGCTGTAATCCTAGGCCCCTCTCATGTATCAGTTACATGGGAGTGGGTTCCACTGAGCTCAGTACAATTTACTCAGAAGTAATTATGCTGTTGATCTCAAAATGAATCACATCATGCTCTGGCACAATTAATGTTGCTTTTGTATAATTAACAGCACATGCCGATTTTTGAAGTAAAATCGTTTCATTTATCTTCTTTTTTGAGTGCCCCCTCCCGCTGCCCCCCCCAACTTGGGGAAATAGCCAACAACCGGAGGATACCATCATTCACTGAAACACTTGGGAAATTGGGTGGTGTAAAACAGCCCTTGCAAAGTCAGCACACGATTTGGTCTGCATTAAAAAATTAAGCGTTCCTTAATCATTGCTTGTATTGCAGGGACATGTTGTGGCCTAGGGTGGATAGGGCGCCTCACCCTTCCCTAGGAATGTCAAGTTTGGGGGCCAACTCACCTTTATCTTCTGATATTTTATCACAGCCAGTTTGTGGGCCTGCAGGTAGCAGCTGGGAGATCAAAGACTTCTTATCTTCAGTTTCAGTTTTATTTATGCAACTATTACGTCTGAGCCGTTGTTTGTGCCAACATATTTCCTGCTATGGAGATGGCAGAAATTCCTGCCTATAGAAAAATGGAGACACAGTGTCCTATACAACAACTTCCTGCTGTAAAGGAGCAACGTATCAACTTCATCAGTTGGACTCATCTTTATGAGATCAATTGCAGTGCTTGGACTTGTCAGGAGAAAGTCATCCAGTTCTACAAAACATATTTTCCATCTGATCTTACATATATAAAAGAAAGAGCCTGAACTGCTACAAGTGGATTCTAGTTGAAGAAGCACTTGACCTACTTCTGGCATTTGTTGTAAAAGTTCTTGGCCTAACATCCCTAAGTGGGCAGAACAGTGGAATAAGATTGGTCCTATGTACAGACCACAATAATGTACATCAAATATAAGGACTTCCAGTGGGGAAAAAAATCTAGCTCTTGATTTACGAATCTAAAAACAGTAATTTGGTGGAATAGATTCCCACATGGGGTTAAAGCACAGAATTTATTGCAGAGTTACAGCTCACTGTCTTCTCTGGGACAGGATGAAGGGTGGGGAAAATGACATATAAGGCTATGCCTAATATAAGAAAAAAAAATCCCAGAAGTCTTCCCAAAGTTTACGTTTAACCTACTAGCTGACTACCATTTGAAGCTCTGCTTGCTCATAACTCTGGGACCAGTTTGGTTTATTTTCTTTTTCCCAGTAAAGCTTTCAGAGAACTCTAATGAGAAATTTCTGATCCACGTAGCTAAACATGAGTAACCTATCACTGAAATCAATCTCTGTACCAGGAGACTGAAAATGGCCAAGGTAAAATCAGTTTTTAAAAAGGTGTCTTTTAGGTGGAAGGATCCAGAAACCAAGAGGTCTGTTTGCTTAAGGTCTTCTCCCAAGTACAGCCTTTGGTTTTTAAACCTGTTTTTTAGAATTGGGTTTCAACCCTACTTTAATCTATTTTTAAAGTTTTCTTCATCTATTTCATTGTACATTGCTTTGGGAGCCTCTCCAGGCGATGAAATGATTAATGAGTACTTAGCCACAATGATATTATTTTTTAAATAAAAACTGTCAAGCGTCTAGCAGGGCAATCAGTGCTGAAAAGGGAGCAGCATGGCTTCTACAAAACTAAGTCCCATTTCACTGACCATTTTGAGTTTGCCAGATGTGTCAGGATGTTGACAGGTGTGATCTGGTAGACACTGTTTCTTTGGACATTCACAGCTTTGGACAAAGCCCTTCTCTAAAGACTCATGAGCAGATTTAGTAGTCATGGGAGAAAAAGGAAAATCTTCCCATGGCTAAACATGCAGAAAGCAGGGAGCAGGAGTAAATAAGTCTCACCATGAAGCAATATGAGTAGTGACATTCCTCAGGACAGCATTGCTACTGTTGTCTTTTCAACTTGTTCATAAACAAGCTGGAGTTAAGAGTAAGGAGGAGATTAGAGGTGGCCAGAATTCGATGGATTCATGAAATTATTTAGAGTGGTTAGAAGAAATGTTAATTGATAACAACTTTGAAAGAAACTCTATAGATTGGGTAAGGGACATTACAATGGCACAAGAAAGTTCATTAGCAGTGAGTGTAATAGCAATGCATCCTGGGGCAAGAAATCCTAACTTCCAATATACAGTGATTGGATCAGATCTGGCAATGACTGCCTAAAGAATGGGATTTTGGGATTGTGGTTGATGGCTTGCCAAAAAGCTCACCCTATTATGACAAAAGGGTTAGTACAGCAACTGGTTAGCCCCTGTGTGACAAAAATGATGGATCAGAAAGACATTTGGTCTGAGGCAGCATGGCTGTTCCCATGTTCTTGTTTCTTCATAGAAATCACAGAGGATGTCGTGATAGAAAATCATGTATGATTCTATGATGTTGTAGCAGACACAATGCCTGTCCAGGATAAAAGTCTTGCTTCTGGCTTTAGGCTGAGTTAGCATCATTTAGCCTAAAGCCAGAGGCAAGACTTTTATCCTGGACAGGCATTGTTAGGCTGAGTTAGCATCATTTAGGGGACGACAGAGGATGAGATGGTTGGACAGTGTCATCGAAGCAATCAACATGAATTTGACCCAACTCCGGGAGGCAGTGGAAGATAGGAGGGCCTGGCGTGCTCTGGTCCATGGGGTCACGAAGAGTCAGACACGACTAAACGACGACGAGCATCATTTAATCTCTGACTAACTCTGTGATTATGTCAGTAGTACTGAAGCTGCAGCCAATCAGGGCTACCACAAGGATCAGAGTAGGATGTTGCTGCTACTGTTACCACTGTGGCCCCTGCTGCTAAATAGTCTACATAAATGAATGGGGTTGTGCAAAACCAGCTCATATACACCTGCAGATTTAGAACACATCCAGCCAAAGTAAAGCAGTTTGGAGTCCACTGATTTCACAGTTGAATTCAATGGCCAAAGTCCTATTGTGCAACTTTGCATGCACACCTTCAGCTTGTACTCCCAGTACTTATGACAGCTCAGAGGTAGAAACACTGTCTCTGAAGCACTTCTGCCAGTGTATAATGCAGTTGGTCATGCTTGGCACATGTGAATGATGGCACAATTGCAAGTGCAATTCCTTGTTGCCATGCACAACACCAGTACATTTAGCCTAGCATAACTTTACGTTAAACCAGCATGAACAGGATACTGGCCAATATGTGCTCCAGGCAGGGATAGGCAATCTGGAGAGGTCCAGAGCTACACACAACCACCCTTGAACCATAGAAGGCTGCACCCATTCCTGTAATCCTCATGCCAATTTCTTTCTTTCTTTCTTTCTTTCTTTCTTTCTTTCTTTCTTTCTTTCTTTCTTTCTTTCTTTCTTTCTTTCTTTCTTTCTTTCTTTCTTTCTTTCTTTCTTTCTTTCTTTCTTTCTTTCTTTTTCTTTTTATTTCTGTCCGTCCGTCCGTCCGTCCGTCCGTCCGTCCCTCCCTCCCTCCCTCCCTCCCTCCCTCCCTCCCTCCCTCCCTCCATCTATCTATCTATCTATCTATCTATCTATCTATCTATCTATCTATCTATCTATCTATCTATCTATCTATCTATCTATCTATCTATCTATCTATCTATCTATCTATCTATCTATCTATCTATCTATCTATCTATCTATCTATGATATTTTTAAAAGGGGAGGAGATGTACTAGGGGCCTTCAACACATGGCAAAATTGCTCTCACTGCTTCTGTAGTGTGCAAGGGGGAGCTGAGTCAAATTATCTGGGTTGTGCATGGGGGCCGATGTGCACAGGGCCAGCATGTGGACCCTTGTGGGCCACATGCAACACATGGGCAGCGTGTTGCCCACCCTGGCATATCTTTATGATCTAATCCAGTGGTTTTCAAACTGGAGTCCCCAGATGTTCTTGGACTGCAATTCCCAGAAGCCTCCACCACTTGCTATGCTGGCCAGGATTTCTGGGAGCTGCAGTCCCAGAACCCCTGGGGACCCAAGTTTGAGAACCAATCTGTACTTTTTATACAGTGAATGTCTCTCTCTATTGGATCTCACATATCTCAGAATCTTATGATGCAGTTCTTCGCTATTTTACTTTTAAATGTGTATTGTGATAGAAAATACTAGTTGAATGATTTTTTTGAAAGAAAAGAAACATTTAAATATTTAAAAATCTAAGATTATTTTTGAAAGTTGATATAAAAATGGTTGCTGAGAGGGGACTGGGGAGGCTATGTTTCTCATATTCCTCTGTCCCCTAATACCTGCTTTTGCTTGCCAACATCTGTCATGCTTCAGACAGACACTCCGTTCTGCCTAACAGTAGGGCCAGTCTTTGGCTCCTCTCACACGCCTGTCCCCCCCCAACACTTGGTGTAGTCTGAACACTTAAAGCGGGGGTTCCTAGTGGGTCCCTTTCAGTACTCTAAAAGCACAGCATATTACAGAAGGTGAGGTGAACCTTAAAATAATAGAACAGCTGATTATTGCCCAAATAATGGCATTAAAGATTTAACTGTGGGGGATGGAGAGCTTCTGTGTGGAAGAGGTTCTTGGGGAGCAGCAAGGTGATGGCACACGGAGGGCCCAGTCACATCAGGGAAGCATTCTGTGAGAAAATAACTGCTGTCCTATCTCTGATTGGCTGCTTGGATCCTTCACTTGCCATATAATTGCCTGTGAAATTGCAGCCCATACGGTTAAAATATTAACCAGGATAGCATTACACTCCTTAATCCACAGCTGAGACAAAGCACAGATCAGGGGTAATCCACTTGACAACACAGTGCTGCCTGTCTGATGTGGGAGATGTCAATTAGCCTTTAAGTGGAAACACATTTTTGCAAGTTACATAATATGGAGGCCTTTTTTTTTACACCCACCCACCCCCCTCTTTCTTTCACTCTCTGAAAAAGTGTAAAAGCTAAATATTATGACAGATTCACCATTTCTGGGCCTCATATTTCCAAAAGTGAAGAGTGCACCTGCAGTTTTATTTTGCCCTTAGACCCATTGTTCAATGTCATTTATTTATGGAGTTTTAAAAAACGAATTAGGTGCATGTATTTCTAAGAAAATTCCTTCATGGCTTTATGACTCGGCCATGCCTATGGCTGTGCAGGACCCAGGAGCCCAAAGTAATTCACTAGGTGATGTGTTACGTTTCCACCACATCCTTTTCTACAGCTGAAGATAGCGAATGCCATGATGAGTCTACAGTACTGGAGAACCAGTTGCCATATCATCTTTAAGAGAAGCCCCAGATAATGTGAGGACAGACCCCCTTCTTCCAACATGAAGTCGGTTGCTCCCATGGAACTGGTTGAGGGGCTTTGTCTTGTCCTCAGTCTTTTTCATCCCATCAAGAACACATGGTGAGGTTTCACATGACTCTTATTTTGATTCTTGTAAGTTCCAAGAAACCCTAAGGATGCTGAAGTTCCACAAGACGATGTCTGTCTTCATGGCCTCTTCAAGAGCCATATTGAAGTCCTATATTAGCCAGTGAAACAATTATATGCCTGTTCTGTTAGGGATATCTTATATTGTCAGGTACTATCTACCCATCCCCTCATGTCACCACTCTAATGCTGTCACACAAACAAGAGGCTTGCCCCATCTCTTCCAAGCATTAACTGCATCTGTATATCTTTCTTCTACAGAGAATGTTGCCAGGATCACCCTTTTGGCTCCATGCTGTGTCTAAGTTGTACTTGTTCAAGTACTGATTTTTAGCATACCATTTAGTAATCTTAGCTCAAAAGAACGCTATAGATTAGAGATGGGGTATTCATATACGAATACGAATATTCCTGCACAGGTGGAAATAATGAGGGTCCGGCCCCATGGGGCTGGACTGTCCACTCCCAATTTTGCCGCTGCCACCGGATCCGCAGTGCCTTCCCATTGTCCGCAATCAATTACCCAGTCCTGGCAGGAGGCAGGATGACAAGCCTCTCTGTTAGGCTGGAGCGTGGCTAATACATTGCGGAGAAGAGCAAAATTGTGAGTGGACAATCACCCTCATTATTTCCACCTGTGTGGGGATCTTTGTATACAAATACAAATACCCCCATCTCTACTATAGATCCATTGAGTTTCAGAGAGCTCTCAGATATAGCCAGTGTAGCCAATCCTTGCAGCCCCCATGTCCTGCTACATTTGTCTGGGAGGATCCTGACATCCTCCTGTATGGAAGTGGGAGGACTACAAAAGGAAGGGGGAAATTCAACCCAACAACAGATGCTATTCCATCAATGGATAGACACAATGAGAGTTAAATTCTTGTCTAGATCAGCATTCAATGTAACGTCATAACCTCCCTGTGAAGAAAGCAACAACAGTTCCCACATTTTTGAAAGACATGACTTGCAGCGCCACTCTGTGTTCCTATGATTAGGTTATGCAACAGCCATGGATAAAGTTCTCAGATAAATTCAGTGTTGTGTGATATAGGGAAGTGTACAGCAGTAGTTCATATACCTCTGGTAGTTAATAGCTGTTTCCTCTTGCTCACCAACTTATATACTCCAAATAGCAGAATGCAAGGCATGAAGGTTTGAGAACTGAACAAAAATAAATTTTCCATCCAAATGCTGAGAATTGCAACAACTAGGAGTCCACTTTAGATCCAAGGTTGAGAGCATTTGTTATGGCCTTGATTCCTTGCTGATACCAGTAGATCTCCATCAATAGATTGAGGTGTCCAACGCACCACTTAGTCAGATTAAATCGGATCAGTTTTAGCCAGTATGGTCTGAGGATGTGGACAGGGCACTTGCAGACCGCAAAGCCACCATCTCCTCTCTAGATCCTTGCCCGTCATGATTTTTACAATCAAGAAAGGAAATAAACATGAAATGGGCTGCACACATCATTAATGTGTCCCTATTGAATGGTCATTTATCTTCCCATCGAAAATGAACCATTATAAGGGCCATTCCAAAGAAATCCAATTTTGCAATGGGTGATCTTTACAGCTACAGTATAGCCCCATTGCCAACATTCATTTCCTTGACAAGTTGATTGAGAGGGTGGTGGGTGACTGGCTGGCTGCTGGTGTTCTTGGAGGAAATGGATAGTCTAGATTAGTGGTTCTTAACCTTTGTTACTCGGATGTTTTTGAACTGCAACTCCCAGAAACCCCAGCCAGGACAGTTGGTGGTGAAGGCTTCTGGGAGTTGCAGTCCAAAACTCCTGAGTAACCCAAGGTTAAGAACCAGTGGTCTAGATCCATTTCAAGTTTGGCTTCAGGTCATGCTATGGAACTGGTTTCTCTGCAAAACATTCTCCTGAAGGAGGCAGACAGGGGAGTGTAACCCTGATGGCTCTCCTGCATCATTCTGTGACCTTTGATACCATTGACCAACTGTCCTTCTGGGATAGTTACTAAATCTGCCTCCAGTGATTCCAGTCCTTCTCTGAATGTTGATCCCAGATGGGGCCTCTGTTATGAGGTCCCACAGAGATCAGCCATCTGTCCAACGCTTTTGAATATCTATATGAAGCTGCTGGAACTTCATACAGATATTTGGGCTTCGTTGTCATCAATACACAGATAACACGTTTTATTTCTCCTTCTCTTCATCTGCAGGTGATGCTGTGTGGTTACTTGATAGTGTTGATAGTGGACTAGAGATGTTCAATTGGGTTTTAATTTATGTATTCTTATTTAAAGGTAGTTTTAGCTAGTGGCAGGGTTTATTGTATTTTAGTGAGGTTTTGGTATATATTATATAGAGTTTAAATGTATGCTTTTATTGTATATTGTGAACCACCTGTAGAATGGCTAGCTAAATAAATAAATAAATAAATAAATAAATAAATAAATAAATAAATAAATAAATATAAATGCACAGGGACATCTGTAAGGTTTTGGTAGGCCACCTTTTAACTTCATACCTTTAACTTCATACCTTTAACTTCATACTGGCTTACCATGCTATAACTCAAAAAAAAGGTTGCCCGTTTGGCAGCCCGTGCTTTTGCACCACTTCCCCTCCTAGCATTCATCCTTATCAAACAAAGCCAGTTCTGTTCTTTTGGGAACAACGGTAATTGTTGCCACAGCTCCCTCGTTTACTGTTCCTCAGAAAAGCACAGGCGTCTGATACTTCTCTTTGGCTAATGGAATCAAAGAGAAACACATAATCAGTGACATATGATTTCCAAGCCTCCCAAAGTACATTTTGAGACTGTGCTTCAGGTCCTTGTAGACCTTCTCTAACTCCTTGACCCACAGAAAACTGCATTTCATGTCATTGATCTGCTAACTTTTTCCATTTCAGCCAAAGCTTCATATCCTTCCACTTGCTCCTAACATTCACATGAGACAGCTGCAGATTGCTCTGTGCCAGGTCATCTCCTCCCCCTCTTCCTCCTCATATTTAAAAGAACAACATTGTCTCTTTATACTTTTTTTAAAAGTGAGCCACTTGATGCTGTGCACAAATGAGCAGGTATTTAGGAAACAGGCTCCACAAAGCAGAAACATCTAAGATAGAGTTGCTATTCTCACTGGTCCTGTCAAATGTTGTTTGGTCAGTTCTTCTGGCAGTCCTTTTCTATTTCTCCATCGTGTCTCTTTGGCCAGGCTGGGGACTGGAATCTCACATATAATCAGCCAGAGAAAGACCTTTATAACTGCAAGAGTCAGACTAAACTCTGGTCTCAGTGCGTCTGGTTGTTTTCCTTTTCTCCTGCTCTGTATCTACCCAGAGAGGAATTGTTCCTTGGAAATTCCCCAAAGCTGCTGATATTTCAACATCTACAAAAGTATAATGTGGAGAAAGAACAGCATGTCTGCATCTGTATGCATTTTTAATTAGATAAATAATTGTTGGAGACATCACTGCTCCTAGACTTTGGAACTCCCTCCCACAAGAGGCCAGGCTGGCCCCATTTCTGCTGTCCTTCCACAAGTGGGCTAAGACCTTTCTCTTCAAGCAGGCTTTTCTTTAGTGACTGACGGGCTGGGATGGTTTGTATTTTCTTGCTTAAAATCTGTTTTAGTAAGGCCTTTACCTGATGTTTTTAATGCAATGTTGTTGATTCTTTTTAAATATTTGAATAATTTACTGTTTTTAGCTTTAAATATTGTGTTTTAATGACATAAGCTGCCTTGGGTCCTTTTTTAGGAGAAAGGAGGGTGAAAGATATTTTAAATAAATAAATAAGGTCTTAATCCATATGTTAGTCCTCTGACACCTATTGCACCAGTTGTTGAATGTTGACCTGAAATTAGTTCAATGAGTCTACTCTAGTTGGAACCATCAATTGGATTCAGACCATTGACAGAAAACCAGCCTTGGGGTGTGTGTGTAATTTTTTATAGAACAGTTACCTTTTTGTATTTGAGAAGTGGGATTAACCTTACCATTAGGTGAGTACTACTAGAGAGCAGGTTTTATTTGTATTTAGTTATTCATTGACTAAGGTCTAATCATAAGCCACAACTAGAGTAGGTCCATTGAATCAGTGGGGATTTGGGCAGCCAACATATATGAAAATGGCATTGATTGCAAAGAAGGGCAGTGCCAAAGAATGCTCCAACTACTGTACAATTGCACTCATTTCACATGCTAGCAAGGTTATGCTCAAAATCCTACAAGGTAGGCTTCAGCAGTATGTGGACCGAGAACTCCCAGAAGTACAAGCTGGATTTCGAAGGGGCAGAGGAACTAGAGACCAAATTGCTAACATGCACTGCATTATGGAAAAAGCCAGAGAGTTCCAGAAAAACATCTACTTCTGCTTCATTGACTATGCAAAAGCCTTTGACTGTGTGGACCACAACAAACTATGGCAAGTCCTTAAAGAAATGGGAGTGCCTGATCACCTTATCTATCTACTGAGAAATGTATATGTGGGACAGGAAGCAACAGTTAGAACTGGATATGGAACAACTGATTGGTTCAAAATTGGGAAAGGAGTACGACAAGGCTGTATATTGTCTCCCTGCTTATTTAACTTATGTGCAGAATACATCATGTGAAAGGCTGGACTGAAGAAATCCCAAGCCGGAATCAAGATTGCTGGAAGAAATATCAACAACCTCAGATATGCAGATAATACCACTCTGATGGCAGAAAGTGAGGAGGAATTAAAGAACCTCTTAATGAGGGTGAAAGAGGAGAGCACAAAAATGGTTTGAAGCTCAAGATTAAAAAAAAACACCTAAGATCATGGTCACTGGTCCCATCACCTCCTGGGAAATAGAAGGGGAAGATATGGAGGCAGTGACAGATTTTACTTTCTTGGGCTCCATGATCACTGCAGATGGTGACAGCAGCCACAAAATTAAAAGACGCCTGCTTCTTGGGAGGAAAGTGATGATAAACCTAGGCAGCATCTTAAAAGCAGAGACATCACCGTGCCAACAAAGGTCCACATAGTCAAAACTATGGTTTTTCCAGTAGCGATGTATAGAAGTAAGAGCTGGACCATAAAGAAGGGTGACCGCCAAAGAACGGATGCTTTTGAATTGTGGTGCTGGAGGAGACTCTTGAGAGTCCCCTGGACTGCAAGAAGAACCTATCCATCTTGCAGGAAATCAACCTTGAGTGCTCACTGGAAGGACAGATCCTGAAGCTGAGGCTCCAATACTTTGGCCATCTCGTGAGAAGACTCCCTGGAAAAGATCCAGATGTTGAGAAAGTATGAAGGCAATTGGAAAAGGGGACTAGAAAGGATGAGATGGATTGACAGTGCCATCAAAGTGACCAACATGAATTTGACCGAACTCCAGGAGGCAGTGTTAGACAGGAGGGCCTGCCATGCTCTGGTCTATGGGGACATGAAGAGTCAGACATGACTTAACGACTAAACAACAGCAAAAGGAATGAAGGGATTTAACTCTTTTCTGTCAACCAGGATCCTGATCCACATTGTATGACTCCACAGGTGTATTTGCTTTTCGAGAAATATTTTCATAGTGCTAAGAGGAACTTTCCACCTGGTGCAAATTGCACTGCAAAATGAATCCAATTTCTGAATGCTCCTCACCAAATATGGTTACTGTTCACATGCACATTGCACACAAATTCGTTCAGTTGCTCAACTGCATAAATAATATTATAACTGGTTTGGCCCTCAGGGTACTGAGAAGTAGGTGAATTCCACTCTTTGTCATGGCAAACTACTCCTAAGCATCCAGAACTATCCAAGCTATTTCATATGGAACGTATGCTTCCTTCAAATGCTATTTGTATGGAATGGCCCCATGTCTACACAGGGCAAAGAGTCCGCACTGCTGGCTCCACTCCCAGCTTCTTACACTTCTGCCTGCAGTGTCCCCACTTCCACCTCATTAGCTATGTCTACCTACATATGCTTGATCATTAGACATACATATGGTATGAAAGGTCTCTTAGCAAACACATTCTTCATCTTGTTCTTCTTCAACTTCACATTTCTCTTTCTGGTAGAGTTTGGATTCCATCCTGGCTATTGTGACTTTTGGAAGTGACAAGTCCAGACAATAACATTTTATTGCACAGATTACAAATAGGTTTGTTGTGTGTAACTTCCATGCCCTTGGTTGTCTTCATTTCTTCCTTCTAAATCTCTTATCACTATATACATATATTGAGTTAATGAACAATTGGTGTAAGAATTGTCCCTGAATTATAGGTGAGAAGTTATTGGGGCTTTTAATACAGCCCACATGCCAACTCTTTAATCCGTATCAGTTTTAGCACTTCCAACTCATTTTTATTCAGTCATAAGTGAAACATCACAACCTCTGTTACTAGAAGGTGGTATGACAGTGCAAGAGAAAGGGTTAAAAGCTTTTTTTTTCTCCAGCACAGCTGATCAGATTTGTAGTTCCCCTCCTAATGCACACCTCATGGTTACACTAATGTAATTTAGAAAAAAACACACGATACCACATGACATCCCAGTCAGCTTTGAAGCACACTATCATGCATGTCTCTGTTTTAAATTGAAACCAGCAGGTGTCTGCTATATGGAAAGAACCACTATGCTCTTCTTGTTAGCACTGTAGTCTTTTTCCTGCTCCAGATGTAGCCACAACAGGAGACATCCTCAGCCTGTTCCATCAAAGAAGCGTCCTCTATTAGAGCTGTTTGCACACCGCCTACTGCCGAAGAGAATGGGCACGCTTGTATAGTTTGGAGACAGGGCTGGGCAATGGAAATCTCCCCGATGCCTACTCACCCGGTCCAACTGGAGAGTGTGTTTTCCAACTGGAAACTCTTTCTCAAGCAGAACTCTGGCATGGGGTGTGTCTTGGGCATTCAGGGTGTTATTTGTCAAGACCGAAGAAAACTGGCTTATCATCTTTTCACAGACCTGCATGGCTGGGATGGAGGTAGAGTAAGGATCGAGAATGATCCATTTATCATTCTGATAGGGGCCATCTCACAACAGAGGGTTCAGTGCCACTCAGCAAATGTTTTGATCCTACTGAATTTTGGAAAATTACTTCCTTGTGTGTTCAAAGGCTGCTGCAAACCAGGGTGGCATGAGATTGTTTTTGCTTGCTCGCTTGTACAGCCTAAAGTTCCATATTACTTTGCCTGGTGTACTTAAGGGAAACTGCTTTAACAAATTCACAAGTGGAATATCAGGGCTGGATTTATTTTTTCTTTCATTTGTGGGTGTTTAACTTGGAAGCAACTCTGCAAGACATAACAACAACGCAGCAATACAACATTTGAGTGACCCATAGACTTACTAGAACATGCTGTGGTCTGATGAAAGTCCAGAGAAGACTTCTCCGATGTTGTAGCTCACACCATACACAAATACTGTAGAAGTTATCTGCCTCAGAATACCACAAAACGAGTATCATGCCCTTCTAGCCCTGAAGGCTTTTACATAGGTTCAGTGTGATCTTCATACCCATCAGGGCATGCTATATTCAGGAATATTCCTAGATACAACCTGGAAATAGACAATATAGATAATCAGATCTACTTTTGGGAAAGAAGAACCAGTTGGCTCTTCTTTGCTTTTGGATGTTTTGTTTTCCCATTGGAATTATCATTATAAATCTTCAAGTCAAAATAGAAATGGATTGAGCTAAAATGTAAATTGCACAACAAACTGGGTACAAGAGCTCAGGCAGGCCCTTGCTGTTTCTTGAAGGGAACTATTCCAAGCTGTTCCCTGTCTTTTGCTCCTGATCCCTTATACACTGAGATTATTGAATTTTGTAGCACAGCAGAAAGGAAGTGAATCCCTTATAGGGATGGGTAAATGCAGTGTACTCTTGTTGACAAATAAGCCGTGATGGTGGAGACTGAGGCAAACTTCATCTCTGAGGAACAAGGTAAGGGATACAATGGTTTGGTTAAATTCTGCAGCTTCCCACTGTGACTGACCTGGTTAACAACACAGTTCATATGAGGTGAATGCTTGGGTTTGGCCTGCACTGCACCTTTTCAAAATTACATGGCCTCTCCAGTAAAGGTTTATTATGGCTTTTCATGTCTGTACCAGTGCACAGTAATAGAGTCCCAGTTATTTTGTGAACTGTGAGAAAGTGGTGCAATGTGACTCCAAAGAAACTGCCCCCAGGCAGATTCTCAGTTCTCTTTTCAAATCCTGTCTGTCACTCTCTAAGCCTAGATTTTGTGCATCTTACTTTGCCGCCTGCTCTGCCTCTCTAATCCTCCCAGACTTTTGCACACGCCAAGCCATTTCAATTCATTGCCTTAACCATCCATTTCTGCCCAGTGCAGTCCAGAACTGGGATCTCAAAGAGAAGCCTGCTGGCTTTCAGGGAGGAAGTGGCACACGAAGGCCCCAAAAGTGTCTCTGGCCAATGAAAAAGCTGAGATTTGGAGAGGCATTACCAGGAGGCTGGTGCCATGCAAGGGTGCTAGAAGAGAAGAAGAAAGTCTGGAGGACTTTGGGGAACCAACTGCAGTCCTGTGAATAAACATAGTGATACTGAGTCCCAAGATGTTTCTGCATACAACTTATGGGTCTATGAAGTCTCTGAGGGTCACCCATAGACAAAGGACTCTGTTAGGAATGGGCAGATCTGTCACGTCCATTTCCATAGATGTTTACTTTTTCCTGTCTCTGGCCCATTCTGTGCTGGGCTTGTGCAGATTTTTTAAAGGCAAAAACCATATCTCTGTTGTCTCATTCAAATATTCAAATGCCCATACGCTCATTGACTACAATATGTTTGTGCAAACTTTTTAAATGTACATCACCTTCTTGTGCATTTGACCGAACACATCTTTTCATTTTGCAGAATGCGCTGCAAGCCCGGAAACACACAGATTTCTGACCACAAAATGTGGTCCTTTGATACATTGTGTAAATAATAACATTCCACGATATTGAGTTGATTCTAACTTCTTCTGCCAACCCTTTCCCAGGCATTCGAGGCACCGAGTATTCAAAAGTTTACTTCTTCTGGGGGTGCTCTCAGACTGTGTAGCTTGCCTGTGACCATGCAGGCTGACTCATCTCCTAGAAGCTGAAGCGGGGACCGAACGCTTGACCTACCCTGCTCACTGAGGTACTCCATCAGCTTTAATACATTGCACAGTATTGGTGAAAACCATTTTTCTTTTTTTAAAAAAACCAACAACATCCTTGAAAGAACAAATTTCTTATGCATCCCAGCTAGTGTATTACTGTAATAGTCAGGACCATGACACTGGTCTGAAGTGTTAATATTCGAAGATTTCAAAGGGATGTTCAACAATAATAAGCATTCAATGGTACTGGGTTGCTGCAGTCCAGCAACATGTGGACTCATAAGTTGTCTAGCCCTGATTTACAAAATCATGTTTTTTTCAGGATATACAGTATATCACAGAAGTGAGTACACCGCCTCACATTTTATAAATATTTTAGTACAGTGATGCCTCGCAAGACGAATGCCTCACACAACGAAAAACTCCCAAGACGAAAGTGTTTTGTGATTTTTTTGGTGACTCTATGGCCATGCTTCGCAAGATGAATAGGAACACATTGATTAAATTTCAACGCATTCCTATGGGAAACCGTGCTTTGCAAGATGAAATTTTCGCAATACAAAACGACTCATGGAATGAATTATTTTCGTCTTGCGAGGCATCACTGTATATCTTTTCATGTGACAACACTGAAGAAATGACACTTGTCTACAATGTAAAGCAGTAAGTATACAGCTTGTACAACAGTGTAAATGTGTTGTCCCCTCAAAGTAACGCCACACACAGCCATTAATGTCTAAACAGTATTTCTACTCCTTTAAGTCTTTTTCCAGGAGAACAGACCTTCTCTGTCATATCATCCTTCCTTAAAGCCTTCCTTGTCCCTGCTCTCCTTACAACAACTTATAACCAGGAGGACTCCATGGCTTGAGCAAACCATAAACCTCCCTGATCAGTCTGGCCCCTGCTGCATGTGCACTCATTTTTATTTGTAATCCAGAATTCGCCATTCTGGGAGTTGCACCAGTCAGACAGACACCTAAGTTGTGCTTGCCATGATAGGCCAAGCTTGGGCCTGGTTTCCTGTATGAAAAGAAAGCCACCTCTGGTGGTTGTTAGGATCCCACAGCTACCTCTGTGAAAACTGCAACCCTGGTTAAAACCTTGAAGAACAGCGACTGCCTTTTAAAAAGCAAAAACCACTTTGCTGATTTTCAGAGATGTTCTTCACTTTTAAATACAATCCTTCCAATTACAGCTTCAAACACTGCAACCTGGTGACAAGAAAAAAGGTACAAATGATTTAGCTGTGGGCTAAACCGCAGAAGCCTGTGCTGCAGGGTCAGAAGATCCGGCAGTCGTAAGATCGAATCCACGCATCGGAATGAGCACCCGTCGCTTGTCCCAGCTCCCGCCAACCTAGCGGTTCGAAAGCATGCAAATGCGAGTAGATAAATAGGGACCACCTCGGTGGGAAGGTAAACAGCATTCCGTGTCTAAATCACACTGGCCATGTGACCACGGAAAGATTGTCTTCGGACAAAACACTGGCTCTATGGCTTGAAGAGCGGGATGAGCGCCGCCCCCTAGGGTCAGACACGACTGGACAAAAATTGTCAAGGGGAACCTTTACCTTTACTTATTCACACGCACTGTGCAATGTGCAAAAGGGTAAGCAGCACAGCTTCCCCAGGTTGTGTGTGTGTGTGTGTGAAACATATGAAATGTTTAGCGTTTCTGATTTTCAATTAAACCTTCCTTGGTCACAAAAAGCCCCAACATTGTTTGATGAAAATAACATCCATAACCTTGTTATTTTCTACCCAAAGCCATTTCCATTTTCTTTGTTAACCATATAGTTCAAAAGTTTCCGTGTACCTGGCAGAGGATGTGGCTGTTCTTGTAACTGAGTGCATGACTTGTAATACTTTGGTTACATCTGCTAGCTCCATTACCCCTGCAACTAGAAAAATTAATCATTTATGTCTCACGTTGGCCAAATCTTAGCAGCCCTTTGGAAAAAAAAAACCCAGTAAAGCATTAATCTTGCTCCACTCCTCTCCAATTTAGACAAGTTTTACTAGCCTCGAGGCCAAATTCCCCGGTTCTGTGCTCCCATCAACCCAGTAAACTTGATTCAGGCTTTCTTCCATATTGGCATAATCAAAGCCAAATGCCCATGGCCCAAAGCACCACTGTGGTTTCCCCCTGAGCTGCATAGCTGCATTTTATGTGACACAGAAAGAAGGCGCATTGTGTGTTTCCCAAATACGCTTGTTCATGTTTCCTTTTTAATGGTGTGAAAAAGGAATCTTTTTTACACTTGTGGAAGGGGAAAAGCGATGGAGGAAATAAGGAGATTGGCATGCGCATTGCATACAGTCCCTGCCACCACCGCCACCACAACTACCACCTGGACTATTTCAGGAGGACAGAAAGCTAAAAACACATTTGCAGTTAGAAGGCAGCTGTCAGAAACGACATCATGAAGGATACAATGGTAGAAGCCTGTAGTGGTAAAATGGTCTGTACTACTTTTGGTTGCAGGTAGTCATTTTCAATGCTCCCTCAAATCATATTAGGAAACAAACAACCTGGACATATTTTTAAAAAGTCCAGCCCATTACTTGTTTTCTGTTTCCAGACACATTTTTTTATCATTCCAGATAACTGAATATTCCAAATAATGACTCCCATCCTCCACTGGCAGTGTAAAGACCATATATAACTTTTCCCACCATCACAGAACTCTCTTCCACGTTCTTATGCATCATAAATGAGAACTACCATCTCTAACAATACCCCATATACGGCATCACTCTAGGGCACTGTGGGGTAATTGTGTTCATCATTCCAGGTTTGCTCTCTTAAGAATGGCTCACACATATGCTTCCTTAATTATTACCAAAGCAGAGATGAAAAAGGTTCAGCGGCCCCAGTTACGAAGGTGTTTTCCTTCCAAGACATCACACTGTGTGCTTTTTTGGACTCTCTTCTTGTTTCTAATCCAGGTCTGTGTTTCCATAGCAAGTGGACAAGGCACAGCTGGACAGGAGATCAATATTTTTCCCTCCATTTTTTTATGACTCAGAAGTCAGACCAGAATGCAAAATGAGTTCCAATTGCTGTTTGTTACTTGAACACATCTGAGAGCAAGGAGAAAGAGGAGAAAGGAATGGACAGAACCAAGAATTTGTGCCAGGACCCCCTCCAATATAATCATAATGACTTCCATATCTTTTTCAATCTGTTCCCAGTGCTTTGCACTGGTCTCCTGCACACAGTGAACCTGCAAGGTCCTCGGTCTAGATTAGACCTGTCTTTATTGTACTCTAGTAAGCCTTCAGAGGCCGGGTAGGTGGGGCTTGTCAGCCATGGAAGGCAGCCCATCTAGGAGAAGGAAAACTCCAATTTCAAACCTCCACTGCCTTGTGGCTATATCCACTCATGGAAAAGGCTTCAGGAGTTAACCTCGAGGCAAAATCCGGAGCTGGAGTCCCGAAGGCAGCATGTGTCGTTCTGCCAACTCCTGCGACATTGCTGGAACCAGTTGTATTGGCTCTTGCCTTTCCATTGGACCATTTCAACAATGTGGAGAGGGGGGATTTGCTGCTTGGGTAACAGCCTATCCTCCATATTACCTTACCTGGGCTTCATGCTCTGGAGAGGACACTCCTCGATTCAGAGCATGTTACCATAGTCTCTCGAGACTGAAGGATGCCTATGATGAAGCCTTCAGAGACTGTGATGGGCTGTGTTTATCAGATGTTGCTTACCTCCAGTGTCCTTGATTCCAAGGAAGACAGACCCCATGCTTCAGCTCTTCAAAGATACAATGGTGGTGTGCTGGGCCAGAATATCAACTCAAGATTTGCTTCTGCCATTTATTCACCACTGCAAATAGGACAGCACTAATGAATAATGAGAAAATCTTTTCCAAGGCCCTGGCCTCAGGTATAGTATGAAACTTGGAAGTGACTAACTGGAAATAACCAGCTATTCATAATTAGCTGCTTCTTTTTTAAAAAAAAAATAACTACAGGATAACTGCTGGTCAGGTACTCAGTGGGGTCCATTATATGACTATGAAGAGGTCAGGCGTTCAGTTCCCCACAGTGCTTTTCAGGCTTTGGGCAAGCTTACAGAGTGCCGCCAGAAGGCAGGACTGGCACACCACTACAACAGACTAGGAAGGGTTGCCATACACTGGAATCAACTTGACAACACATATTTATTATAACAGAATTAACAACATTACATTATAATGGCAATACAAGGAGGCATAATGCCGAGCCTTTTGTGATGTTATCTGTAACTTTTCAAGTACTTCTGTGGCTAAAGGGATGTGTCTCAATAAATGGTAAATGGTAGGCAAGGAATATCACACAATTCAAGTGCTAGCTCATGCTTTGCCTTCTGCTGTTGGTTCATGCTCTGTTTATGGGTACTACAGAGGCAACAATGAGATGAACAGTCTGCTGTGTTTCATGCTGCGGGCAAATACTTCTAGCATTCAGGGTTTTTTCCCCCCAAATAACTCAAAGTAAACATATCAGTTAATTTTAGAAAATATTGCTTTTTAAAATGGTAGCTACATTCAGTTAGTTAGAAATGGAGTGTATTACTACTTTTGAGGGCTTTTGAATTATAACTGTAACAAACTACTGTTTAAAAAGAAATCTCCAAGTTTTGAGATTGCATTTTGTTCACCATCTTTCTGGGCCACAATATGTAGAGCAATCATGAGGATTAGTATTCTTTAATTGCAGGGGATAAGTATGCATTAGGGATTTACACTGCCTTTGGACAAATGTCTAGATATGAACCAAATCAGGACAGTTGGACATTTCTGGGGCAACCACAGGGCAGAGCAATGAGTCCATAGGCACCACTGGGGTGGAGTGGTACCCTCACTGGTCCCTCATATTAGATTTGGCATTCATGCATCATGATTAGAAGTAGGGAAGGGGGAAGAGAAAGCAAGGAAGATGCTGAGTTGGTGGCAAGGGGGACATGGAGTATGCTCTTTACCTTCCTTACCTTTTCACTGATTAATTCATCCAAGTCTGTGACTGCAGGGCTACTAATTTCAGATCTAGAGAAAAGAAGAGCAGTGTTTGTGGAGGGGGTGGGAGAAAGAAGGGATGGAAAGCATAAAAGAGCAGACTCCCCTCATTGCCCCCTTTAAGAAGACATCAAAGATAGACCTGCCCATCTTCCTCTCTCATAACCGTTGGGGGAAAAAAGAATCACAATTTTAAAAGAACCATATAGCCCAACTCCACAGATTGCCGCTTGTGTCCTTCTTGTCTTGCCCACACTATTTTCAGGAAGGGAGTTTTCTTGGGTAACCAGAAACCCACAAAAACGGTCATGGACCTGGGCAAGGATTGGATGAGAGTGTCACCAAAAAAAGGACACAGAGTAGGTTGTCTCAGTCTGCATACTCTTTATCAGATACACACTGGAGTATGTGTACAGCGGGTGGGTTGTGATCATTCCCAGTACATACAATCCAACATGGCATTAATGAAAATAGGGTGCATTTTTCAGATCCAGTCTGAATCCTCAAGGATCCTCAAACAGCTAGTGAGGCCACAACATCTCGGCATGACTTACTTCTGACTCCTACCCTGCTACGTCAGGTCAGCACCTAACCAGCAATGAATTACCATTCCCACAAATGCTACAATATAGTGTCAGCCCAGGTATTTTGGCAGATAGAAATGACGGGTCCCATAGGGGAGTCTGAAACCTGTTATTTTAATTTCCCATGATGCCTGTGATCAAAGCACCATTCAAGGGCTTTGTTGGACATTTAAATGGCAGCGTGCCATGTGGTACTACATTTAGAACACCTGCTGTCAGCCACTCCTACCACCAAGAAAGATCACCAGGCAAGGGGTGGGCACGAAGATCAGAGGGCAGTTTGCTAAGGATCAGATTTGAGCAACCTTCTATTTTCAAGTAAACAGTCACTTCTTCTACATTGCTGACTGTGTGGCTGTGTTTACTTTCAGTGGCCATAATCCTATAACTGGCGTACCTTTTGATGGTGATTTTCTGCAAGCTACAAAGTCACTGTAGACACTATATGTTGCTTATCAAGTCATATAATTTGGTGTGCAACAAATAGTGTCTACACCGAGGGCTCACTCACATTGTGGCATTGTCTCTGCTCATTCTGAGGTTGATCTCAATTGTTCCGGTAGTTTTGGTTGCAGATTTCAGTAAATTTACCTAGTGGTGATATCCACACATGAGAAATGTATTTGTAGATGGATATTCCGGGTTATCCTGGTACTGCATGTCCACATACATCCAGAATTGCTTCCTGAGGTCTCACTCCCAAACAGACTGCCCTCCCCTTTTGCCTATTTGCCTGCTGTCACCCTGCCTCCCTCCCTCTCTTCTCCCTTCCCTCCTTGTTTTGCTCAACTATTGTTCTCAAAGGTTTGTGTTTTTGCTTTCTATCTTTCTTTTTTCTGCTCTGTGGTACCAAAGTTATAATTTTGTTTAATGCAGAACACAGGAATAGATGATCTCCAAAGAAAATTAAACACGACTGGCAGAAAAGCATGGAGGGGTGGAAACCAACCAGCAGAAAACATGGACAGAAGAAAACATACCTGCTGGATAGCTCAGCGATTTAGACATCTGCCTGTTGAGCCAGAGGTTGGGAGTTTCATTCCCTCCTGTGCTGCCTTGACAGGGACTCAGTGATCCATAGGGCCCCTTCCATCTCTGCAGTTCTAAGCTGCTGCTGATGGTGATGATTATGGACTGAAGCAAATTGGAACAAAGCAGAACAAAAACCCGGACGACAAAGGGGTTTGGTTTTGCTCTGACTTTGATGACACTAGTTTTAGCTTTGCATAGTGTGAACACTGGGGTGCAGTATACTGGTATCGTGGCTGCAAGGAAACTTAAACAATGTGGCCAGGCATTGAGATATGCTGGCATCAGAATTTTGGCCATTGATTTGTGATAGCCTATATTCCTGGGCTATTCTAAAAGTGAATAAGGAGTTTGGAAATGGGGAGAAAGGTTGGGAATTTAAAAGATAGGATGGAAAAATGTAATTGTCATGTGTTTCTGTTGTCCACAGTACATAATGAACCTCTCGGGCATGTGAAAGAAGACACTCTATCCACAAACAGACAAGACAGACCTGTGCCCCAATCAGAAATGTAACCCTCGGGAGGGAGTTGAACTCTAGGGAATGACCAATAACTCACTTAAGGAATTTTCACAAGGCAAAGGCAGAGTCAAAATAGGGACAATGGTTTAATAGGATCATGTAGCAAGAAACGGGGCGGGTAAGATTGTCCCTGCTAAACAAGTACAGTACAGTCAGAGAGCATGCAGCAGCTGTGTGTATTCCTGGTTGCTTCTCTTCCCCCACCCCACCTTACTACTCCAGAGTCTGCATAGCTGAAGGAGATTTGAAGGGCCCCATAACCTGTTTCACAATTTGTGGGAAATTTAAATTGTCACTGTTGTCAGTTTTTAACACTCTAGTCATTGTTTCTTTGTCCGCAGGAGCTCTTTTTCTAGAGAAGAGTCTGTGGAACACTCAGCTTTCCTTAAGACAAGAATTCACATTCCCTTCTTCAAATCTCCTGCCAGGAACACACAGATTGGCTTCCACTCTGCCCAATAGCCTTCCCCTCCCCTCCCCAAAAATCCTCTGCGTTCCCCAACTGGAACTCATCCCTCTCTGGTTACCAGCAAGCTGCCCACTCAGTGCAATGCCTCCCTTTGATGCCCTTACAATTTCCTCTCTGGACCAGTCTCTCATAGAATCATAGAATAAAGTATTGTAGTGTGAAGGGGCCTATAAGGCCATCAATTTCAACCCCCGACTCGATGCAGGAATCCAAGTCAAAGCAGATCTGACAGATGGTTGTTCAATTTTCTTTCATAATCATACCTCAGAGGCTGCACCACTGCCAGCTGACTTTATTTTTGTCTCATCCCTGAACATCTCTCTTAACCCTTCTGGGCCCTAGGAGTAAGACTGCAGGATCAGTGGCTTCCCTTTCCCCTCTGATTTCATGGCCAAAACCTAAGAGTGGGGGGGGGGGCAAACCCTTATGATGTCACCAGAGGGGAACCTTCTTATGTCACAGGAAACGGGACTGTGTGTAACAATTGCAAAAGTATACATGTACATAAGGGAGTGAGGTGGACAATGTGAAGTTCCTGCATTACCTCTGAAACGAAGATTATGTGTGCAGTGTACATATAAACGCCTTTGCACTGAGTCAGTAAGCCTTGGAACAATTTGAGAGTAAGGAGAAGATAGCTGCCCAGAAGTTTCAGCAACCACACACCATGAAATTGAACATTCTCTTTTTCCATCTCTTCTTACCTTGAGATGTGTCTTCCCACCTAGAGACCCAGCAAAGAATAGAAATTCTCTGAGACTTGAGCCGGCACTTTGAAACGTGACAGTCTTATGTGGGGACACTGCACTGGAGAGGAGCTGGGTGGCCTTTGCAGCGGGGAATGGATTGCAAGGTGAGGCTATTCACAATTGCAGACACATACTGTATGTCCCATCCAAGAAAAATATTTGGAGTAAAGTATAGCTTTATGCAGGAGTTATCCTCTCTGTATATTATTTGTGTAATCCATGGTGGGGAGAATTGTTAAAGTATTGTACATGGTAAAATGAGGATGTGTTTCGGATTAATAAATTATCTGGAAATTGAAATGAAACGGGTACTTGCTTATTTCTGAACCAATCAGATGTGGCAGTTGAATTGTGAGGGCTCTCTGAAGTGCTGAATGTTGCTTCAGGGAGTTAAAAGCCTGATTTTTTTTCCCTTTTAAAAACTAAAACAATGCTGCAATTAAAAAAAAAACTGAGAAATCGAAAGCAAAAGGAAATAGACAGACCAGAAACCAGTAAGAAGACCAAGGTCTCCCGGAAGCTCAGTCTTAGAGCCTCTGGGAGGGAATTTCCCAGTCATGGATTCAGCAATTATTTTGTGAGGTAAGCATGTTAGAGAGAAGAGAGAGAGATTACTATCGGCATCACTTTCATTTTCATTTCATTTTCAGGAGGGAGGGTGAGTGTGCATTAAGGAACACTTTCTTCTTTCCTTTTAAACACCTGCAGATCTCGGTACAATTGACTGAGAGCTTGTGTGCGTGAAATTTGTGCCAGTGTACAGTTGAGCAGGGCAGACCTCAGTAGCCTTAAGAACAGGACCAAATATACCTCATTTTGTACTCTACTTTTTAAAAATGCCTCCTGTAGACTTTTAATTTTGCAGCCCTTTGCCTGTTCCTTTCTTCATTGTGTACATCAGTAATCCGTATGGGGAAGGTGGCAAATATAACAGTGCTGTGAGCAGGTGCTTTACCCACTGGAGAAATGAAAACTACTAACTGGAAGTATTCCTTCCCCTTTCATCAAACATTTTTGTCAAGTAAACTGAATAAATTGAAATAAATTGTATACCTTCCAGTGTGGATGCAAGAAGAAGGGAAATGAGTGGGAACTTTCCTTCAAAATTGAATGTCAAGCATTGTTGACGACAATGAATATCACCTCTCCACCATCCAAGATCAAATATCTTTCTTTTTCCCATGTTCATGTTTTTTCCACTGTTGCACAAGTACAAATACCTACAAATACTTAGAAATACGCATATACAAATTGAATCAAATTGAATTGATTATGATTTGTAAGACAGCTAATTTGGACTACATCAAAATAGAGACTGTTCTAACACCCCTGGCATAAAAGTACAATATTATTCTAGGTAAAAGAAAAACTAACTTCAAGGCCCAGGGTGCCTTTAGGAAAGGTTTCCTTTTTTTCCAGATTTCCTATCAGATGTTGGAGAGTAAGTGTGTGATAATATAGGAGGAACACTAACTTGTGGGTTCAGCTTTTTTTGAAACTTGGAATGATTGCAATGACTTGTGTCCACATGTGTTACAGATAGAGATGGGACCCAAATTAGTTTGAGTCCTTACAGACAAAATACCTCTGAATGGCACCATAGGTGTCGTGAAGAGCCTCTCCCCCCACCCAACCAGCTGGCCCACTTACCATTCTTCATGAGTTGCTGGGGTCCTTCTACTCTGGCGGTGTGCCAATTCAGGCAGGAGCTCAGGCTGCCTGTTCCTGCCTCCCCTGACAGCCAACCACTCTGACAAGGAGGTAGGGATGGGCAACCTGAGCTCCTGCCCAGATTGGTGTGATGCCGGAGTAGAAGTATCCCGATGACATGTGAAGAACAATGAGTGGGCCAGCCGGCTGGGGGGTAGGATGACATTCCACATGGCACTTGTAGTGCCATGCAGAGATACTTATCTGCAGGGATCGGAATTCATTTGTGTCCCATCTCTAGTTAGAGAAATATACTTTCAATAGGAGGGATTATAGATCTAGCTAACTAAAGATTCAGTCACACTGCTGATTTATATTGATTTCAGCACCAATGTATTTTAAATTGATATACAGTCACATGCCCCTTTCCCTAGGAAGCTGGGCTGAGGGCGAAGGTCAGGTATGTTTGCATGGATGCCATGCTGAGTTTTTTTTCCCTGGGCTTTCTTTTTGTCTCCTCACCACATGGCCTGGAGGTGGGGCCTAGGGGTGGGACTTTCTGCTTTAAAAGAGCGTGTCCCAGGATCCTGGACCCTTTTCCCTAGAAAGCTGGGCTGAGGGCGAAGGCCAGGTATGTTTGCATGGATGCCTTGCTGAGTTTTTTTCCCCTGGGCTTTCTTTTTGTCTCCTCACCACATGGCCTGGGGGTGGGGCCTAGGGGTGGGACTTTCTGCTTTAAAAGAGCATGTCCCAGGACCCTGGACCCTTTTCCCTAGGAAGCTGGGCTGAGGGCGAAGGCCAGGTATGTTTGCATGGATGCCTTGCTGAGTTTTTTCCCCCTGGGCTTTCTTTTTGTCTCCTGACCACATGGCCTGGGGGTGGGGCCTAGGGGTGGGACTTTCTGCTTTAAAAGAGCATGTCCCAGGACCGTGCACCGTTATTCTATCTCTGGCCTTAATACGGTAAATAGGAAAGCCAATTAGATTTGCATAAGCCTGGGAGGCAGGAAAGTTTTAAGTGTCAGATCATACTTTCGCACTATTAAAGAGCAGGCCGGGTAGGTGGGGCTTGTCAGCCATGGAAGGCAGCCCATCTAGGAGAAGGAAAACTCTGATTTCAAACCTCCATTGCCTTGTGGCTATATCCACTCATGGAAAAGGCTTCAGGAGTTAACCTCGAGGCAAAATCTGGAGCTGGAGCCCCGAAGGCAGCATGTGTTGTTCTGCCAACTCCTGCGACATTGCTGGAACCAGTTGTATTGGCTCTTGCCTTTCCATTGGACCATTTCAGCAATGTGGAGAGGGGGGATCTGGTGCTTGGGTAACAGCCTATCCTCCATATTACCTTACCCAGGCTTCATGCTCTGGAGAGGACACTCCTTGATTCAGAGCATGTTACCATAGTCTCGCGAGACTGAAGGATGCGTATGATGAGTCACATATTTTTTGTATCATTGTGTGCATTCACTCTGAAAGTTATTACTCTGATATAAAGTAGGGGCTTACAACAGCTTTGGTAAATTGCATGCAAGATTTTAAATTGTTTCATTAACCAGAGAGTTTGAAAACCATGATTTCAGTGTTCTGTAGCATTTCTTTAGTTTCCAGGCTCCTTTTTAAAAATGTATAAAATTTAAGTGGGATAGCACTACAGTAATGCAGTGGTAAAGTTTAAAAAAACAACAAAATATTTCAGATTGACAGCAGTGTCCCTGCCATTTGAAACCTGCCCCTGCCCCAAAAGGCAGTATTTAATACAACATGAGCATTCACATTGCCCGAAGCAATTCATAAAGTATTGATTTCAGAAGTGTGTTAAATTAAAATGCCCCTGCCAACCACTTCAAAAAACCTTATTTTGCAGCCTCAAGCAATCATGTTTATAACTCAATTTAAATATCATCAAAACCGATTCAACTGCAGTGCTTATTGCCAGTATAACCAAGCCCTAAGTTAGAGATGTGGCATGGCAGCTCCTTTGAATTATCGAGAATAAAGGCAAGATGCCTCCCTTCTTTCTTAGGGAAGAAAAAGTGTGAAGGGAAAGGAATTGACAGCACAAGCCCCAAACAACCCTAATCTAATGTTAAAGGAAAGTAAGCACAGGTTAGAGCAGGAAAAGGACAATCTAGGAAAGTTGAGTAGGTTGCCTTTCTGTACTCTCCCCCCTACAAAAAGATATCTTTGTGCCCAGTCACTTCTAACATCAAAGATCTTCAAGTCAACTTCAACGAATTGTTTTCCAAGATGGATAGGACCTCTTACTACTCACTCTGCTGGACTCATGACTAGAGATGGGCATGGATCTGAAAACCAGTGGTTCAGGATGGTTTGTGGGTAGCCATGAATCATGAACTATCATGACACACACACACCCAAACAAACCAGTTTGCAATTCATTCTGGTTCATTTCAGGTTCATGCCGGGGGGGGAAGTATTGCCCACCCGCCCCTCCTCCTCACCCATCACTTCCCTACCTTGTCTTGAAGCCGCTGTTACCATCCTTAGCAGCAGCAAGCCTGGCTCCTTGCACAGAAGTTAGGCCTGCTGCTTATGTTCCCACAGGGCCTGCTGCTTCGGCGCATGTGCCTGCCTATCAGCTGAGTGGTAGGTGCATGCACACAGGCAGCAGGCACAGCTTCCGTGCAAAGAGCTGAGCCTGCTGCCTGTCACAATGGTGGCGGTGGAGACGGTGGATACAAGAGAAGGTAAAGAGATGAGGAGGGCAAGGGAGGGGCAGGCAAAACCAAGTGCCAAAGGGGGCAGGAGTTTGGTTCTTTGTTTCATTTCGGCAAAATGGGATCCCCAAATCAAAGCACAGACTGAACCAGGAACCAGCTCAATTTATGATTTTTTCTGATTCATGGTTCAGTTTGGGCTCATCTCTCCTCCTGAGCTCTCTGCCTGTTTACATAGCGTTGCATGCACAGATAGTAATATCCTCAAATGTGAAAGCCATCCATGACATGATAATGGAGGGCCACTGAATATCAGCCAAAAGTATTGCTATATATCTGAGAATATCACGTGAGAAAGTTGGTGCCATTATCCACAACGACTTGGAAATGAGAAAGCTGGCAGCAAAGATCCCCAAACTTTTGACAGCTGAACAAAAGAGGAAACGTGTGGAGTCATCAATGGCTGTTTTGGAACATTTTGCAAGAAATGAGTCAGATTTCTTGGGCAAACTGGTAACTGGTGAAGATACATGGATCTACTCTTATGATCCTGAGACAAAGGAACAGTCTAAGGAATGGAGGCACAGTGGCTCCCCCAGGCCACAGAAGTCCCAAGTGCAAAGGTCAGTACAGAAGCAAATGGCAACTTTTTGGGGGGAATAACTTCTGCTGGTGGACTACCTCCAACAGGGTTCAACCATCAATGCAAACTATTACTGTGATTTATTGACAAAGGTGAGGCAAAACATCAAGGAAAAATGTTGAGGAAATCTCTCCAAAGGTGTCAGCCTGTTGCATGACAACACCTCGTCACACACTGCAGGCGAAACAATGGCAAAACTGACATCCTTAAGCTTTCAAGTGATGCCCCATCCACCCTATTCTCCCAACCCGGCTCCTTCTGACTATTATATGTTCCCCAAACTCAAAAAAACCTAAAGGGAAAATAATCTGAGAGTGTTCTGGAGGCAACTAATGTTGCAAATGAGTGGTTACACCAACAGTTGGAAGAATTTTATTTGCAGGGACTTAAGAAACTGCAGGACAGTTGTCGCAAGTGCATTGACTTCCTGGGGGAATATTTAGAATAACGTGGCAGTTACAGTTTCCTAGCTCAATTTTTTCTGGGAAAGGCTCAATACTTATCCGCACCCCCTAGTTGTTGGGACATTTGGGACAATGTTGTTTATAATTATGGGGTAAGGCTTTCTATGTCCTCTATTTCCCTCTTTCCAAGTCACTGTCTTCATCTAGTGGAGTCAAAATTCATGCTCACAGGGCCACGAGAACTTTTTGATGGCTTGGTGCTGGGACTGGCAAATACTCTTGCTTTCAAGTTTTTTAAGAGAGGGAAAAACACACTTTGTTCATTTACATTTTGGAAATTCTTTTCCTGTTAGTGTTGGAGATCATATGTATTAAGGGGAGGCAAGGTTTGGTGACAGGACTTCAAGGTTGCTTTTCCTATACCTTTAGAATGCAGGCTTATATGGAGTAGATTTTGGACTTTCTCATTAGTACCTTTTGAAATGTGCTTTTAAACAGAATGCTCTCAGTGCCTCCAGTCAAAAGATATTGCTTCCCTCTTTAACAAACTTCCTCTGGAAAGAAGAAGAAGAAGAAGAAGAAGAAGAAGAAGAAGAAGAAGAAGAAGAAGAAGAAGAAGAAGAAGAAGAAGAAGAAGAAGAAGAAGAAGAAGAAGAAGAAGAAGAGGACAACGACAAACTAGATGCAGGGAAAGCACAGGAGAATTAATAACTGAGGATGGTCATATGTCATCCCCCACACCCCAATTCAGTACTGTACATGGGCCATTGCAGCTGTACAAAACCCATGTCTAGAAACACAAAAAACCCCTCTTCTTCCTCCTCCTCCTCCTCCTCCTCCTCCTCCTCTTTACCTTCTCCATCTCCCACCACTAAGTGAAGTGTTATCATGCTTATTTTTACTTAGGATATAACTGATCTGAACAATGTTTTTGTGTTGCATCCAAACCAGTCCCCTAGGTTTTTCAGACAAAAGGTTCCTTCCCTTTTCCTTGAATGATCTTTATGTGACAAAAAAATTATAGTCTTACAAATTTTATGAGGTTCCTTTATTCACTGTAGAACATTTGCTTTTAATTAATTAATTAATTTCTATCTTGCCTTTTGCCTAAAAAGGAACCAGAACAGTTTCTGCATTGATCACTTTCTTGATCCAAGAAATTCTTCGTATCCTGCAATGCTTTTTCCTCCCTTCTCGTCGCAGTGATTCTGGAGCTTGAAGTCAACCACATGTACTTCATGTCAGAGAGAGAGGAAAAAAAAACATTGAAAGAACATAGCTCTTAAATTAATTTATCTTTATTTTAATCACATCAAACATCCAGTATAGCCAGACTTCAATGGAAGCATAGGAACCCCAGGCTGAGAATGTCTCACAGCAGGTATGGAATTGACGGTAGCAAGACAGCTGGGTGGTGGTGCTTCTTTAGCCCCGGAGGCCAAATCGGTTATCCCTGTTTTGGAATAATAGAGTGCCCTGTACTCTGGACAATTTCACAACCATACAGACAGTGTGAATATATAGAAGAGTTCTCACGCACCATGTTCTTTATTGGAATAAAACTTTCTGAACTTTGGAAACTGGGTGAGGTTATTATGCAATTAAACTGATGCCGTGAAAACAAAGGCCATCTTTTCAAAATCATCATTCAGAACTGTCTACTATTTAAGACAATAAAAATGCTCTTCTTTCTCTGGCAGACTTTCTGTATGGGTAAGAAAAATAATAATTAGAGCTGTATGGCTCCCCCCTCCCCTTTATTTAATGCAGAAGTACTGTATCACATTGTTAATTTTAATCAGCAGAGCTCCATCAAGACTTGCTAAAATCAAAGACTGGCTAGCCTTTCCGTTAATAATCCTCGGCTAGGACACACTTTTTTCAGGATCCCCATGAAAGAGGTAGATGATGATGATGATGATGATTTGCTACTTCTGAGGGATGGAGACATTAATGAGAATTCGCAGGGAAAGAGATTGGCAGCTTCCTCATAACTTCATTCCCATAGGCATTTCAGACTGGAAACATTTTCAGGAAGCAGCTGAAAAACTATTTTTAACATGCAACAGAAAGAGGGAAAAATAATACAGGCACGTTGTCTATTAAACTAAAGTAAACCATTATCCTTGAAATTCACAGAAATTTCTTCCACCCCCAACATAAATGCCCCCCTCAAAAGTGGGATGAAAGTTGCAGCCCTGATCTTGATATCTCCGGTTGAAACAAGAAAGAAGGTGATTGTGCATGCTATTTAAATGATGTTTGGTTAAACTGTCTTTCTTTCTTTACTCCCTAGAAACAGAATGCAGTGGGACTCTGTTGTTAAAAGTAGAGATGGGGGCAAACTGCCAAAATGGCAGTTCATCTTGGTTCATCAAGGCGGATGAACCATGAACCACAAATTTCCCCCCATGAACCAGTGAACCACAGCTCATCACTTTGTCAGTCTCTATTTTTGACAGCCTGTGGATATCTTTTCTTTAAAAAAAGCTGTGCCCTGAGCCCCCCGCCCCTATAGCCTGCCCCCCAGCTGCCACTGCCCACACCACTGTGGCTTCTGCCAGACCTACTGGCCATTGGCTGTCTCCCCCCCCCCCCCGGTACAACACTTTGGATGAGGGGAGGAGAAGGGAGGGGGGAATCCTGGCCTGAGTAATACTTCTTCATATTCCACAGAAGTACTTCCAAGGATTCCACAGTGCCCCCTGGCTGGGATTGGTAGCACCGTGGGGCTCAGTTTGGGAAGCACTGCACTAAGAGGTGCTTGAACCAATGTCACTGTGCTTTATATTCACTTACAGTCATTCCACGAAGCATTTCATGTTGTAGGTGTAGACAGAAGTGAAAGACATCATAGCTGCTAGCCAGGAGGTGAGGCTGAGGAGCCTGATGCCGAGAGAGGCCCGGAAGGAAAAGACACAAAACCGGGCGTTCTCGGCAGTGGCTCCTCGCCAATGGAATAATCTCCCTCCTGAGATTCGTGTGGCCCCCACTTTGGGCACTTTTAAAAGTCAACTAAAAACATGGGTATACATTCAGGCCTTCCCTCCAGCTAACACCTGATTTTTCTCTTTGTTTATTTTTATTCTATTTTTCTCTTTGTTTATTTATTTTTATTCTATTTTTGCATTGTGTATGCTATAATATGATTTATGTAATTCTTTGTATTATTTTATTGTTTATATACACTGGAAGCCGCCTAGAGTGGTCTTTTAGGCCAGATGGGTGGGGTATAAATCAAATAAATAAATAAATAAATAAATAAAGACAGACAGACAGACAGAGAGACAGACAGACATAAAATTTGCTTTTGGCTTTTTCCATTATCCCCTTGCCTCGGAATAAAGATGCAAGACAACTGTTATTGAATAAACATGGGCAACACTTTATTGAATATTGTGTTTCCCCAAAAATAAGACAGGGTCTTATATTAATTTTTGCTCCCAAAAAACGCATTAGGGCTTATTTTCAGGGGATGCTTTATTTTTTTTTTCATTTACAATCTACATTTATTCAAATACACTCATGTTATCTTTTGTTGTTGCACAATGGTGGATGGTGGGCTTTCACTTAACTAGGGCTTATTTTTGGGGTAGGGCTTATATTACGAGCATCCTGAAAAATCATACTAGGGCTTGTTTTCAGGTTAGGTATTTTCAGGGAAACAGGTTATTCATAATTATCCTCAATGAAAAAAAAAGAGGAGGGGGTCCTGCCATAATGCGAAATCAAGTTCTGCAGAGAGGTCTCAACAGACCCCTACCAAACTATGGGTGAGTCCCAAGCCCCAACCAAGCTCTTGCAGTTGTGAAGACAGCAAGAAACCGCCCGGCCAAATTTGACCGCCCCCGGACCTCCAGCCTCCTCCTTCTTGTTGACTGTTGGTCAGGGACTGGCCCCAGCGGAACTTCTTCCCCAAGCACTGAAATCACACGATCCAGGGGGCTGGGAGATCAGATGGGTTATACCTTACATTTGGTTGTGAGGAGGACTCACTGAAACCTGTTTTACCCAACACAGCATAGGGACTAGCAATGCTAAGTCCCATGCCTGCCAACCAGCCTCTGAGGCACCCCCCCTGATGTCCTTAATGCATAACTCCAAACCTCTGTCTGAGAGGTGTACTCCATCGTGCTGCATAACCCTGGTCAAGCCATGCTCATTCCATGGTGACAATTCACTGATCCAGGACAATTGTACATTGCTCGATGTACTTCACTGTTAACACTCTTCCACACAGTGTTAATCCACTGGCCATGCCAGCACAGTTCAGGCCTTTCAATGTGGATTCTGGTGACCATTCACCAATCCACAGGACGGAGTGAGCTCCCGCCGCTTGTCCCAGCTCCTGCCAAGCTAGCAGTTCGAAAGCATACAAATGCAAGTAGATAAATAGGTACCACCATGGTGGGAAGGTAAAAACAGTGTTCCCTAGTTACGCTGGCCACCACGGAAACTGTCAATAGACAAATGCTGACTCTATGGCTTGGAAATTGGGATGAGCACTGCCCCCTAGAGTCAGACGTGACTGGACTAAATGTCAAGGGGAACCTATGTTCTGAACAGAAGGAATCTGACATCGGGGTGGGGGGAGTAATGTGGAGCAACATAATTATTTTTTAAAGTAATTGTTCAAGTTGTAACTCAATCCATGAAGACATGACATGGCAAAAACCAAGATCTGTTGCTGGCTGAATAGCTCAGTGAGTTGGTTTCCTAGGTGCAGAGCCCAGGATTGGGAGTTTGATTTCCCACTGTGCCTCCCAGGGGAAAAGCCAGTTTGTGTGATCTTGGGCAAGCTATACAGTCTGGATACACCCCTAAAAGGTAAACCATTCTTGAATACTCTATACTTTCAAAACCTGGAAAAGGTTGCCATAAGTCAGAATCAACTTAATGGCAGATGTTTGGTACCATTAAGATTGGCATATGAAATGCATCACCTCTCCCACTCTTGGGCCATCATGCTTAGAACGTTCATGTGTGTTTCTGTAGGAAGTCATGGGCTCAGGAAAAAAAATTCTAGTGCATTAAAGAGAAAGTCCAGACTGGCTCTCATGCTGTCCTTGGGTGCAGCAGTTTGTGTCAGAGTTAGCATGGTTAAAATCAGTCTTTTTCCATGTGCATTCATTTCTTTTTGTTCAGACATCAGGGTGTGGTTTATTTGTGTCAATTCAGCTGCTGTAACTTTTCTCTGTTTTCTGGCATATGTGGTCACTTATCTCAGCCCAAAAGGGCAGTCGTGAGCATATTTACATGGATAATAACTAAAGATGCACACGGATCAGAAAAATGGTAATTTGTTTTGATTTTTCATTCATCAAGGTCAACGGATCATGATGAATCAATTCATCTATTTTGGACTTTAAAGCCCTATAAAAAGCATCTAGAATCACCAAATTCACAGGGAAGCTTCCCCCGATTATCCTCTACAAACTCTGCAAGTTTGGTGAAGCCGGAGTTTCAGATGTCCGAGTTATATACATACAGGAAGCCCCCACCCCGAAAATTGCCCCAAGGCATCTAGAGACACCAACACTTCCCCTGACTCTCCTCTACAATTCCTCCAAGTTTGGTGAAGATTGGGTTTCATACATCCAAGTGATACAGCCACAAAGTGGGTCTCCCCAGGAAAGTGCCCTTTAGCAGTTAGCTTGGGGAAAACCCAATCTTCCCCAGACTTGAAGGGATTGTAGAGGAGAGTCAGGGGAAGCTTCTCTGTGACTTTGATGTCTCTAGGTGTCTGGGGGAAACTTTCCTGCAAGGCTGTCTTTGTGGGTATATACGTTGAACATCTGAAACACAATCTTCATCGGACTTGAAGGGATTGTAAAGGAGAGTGAGAGCTTCTCTGTTTTTTCGGTGCCCCAGGTGCCTGGGGGACCATTTTATAGCCAAATGAATCAATGAATCAAAAAACTAAAAATTTGTATTCATTGGAGGCATGGATTCGTATGAATCAAAGAATCAAAGAATTAGCAGTTTTTGAACAAATTTGGTGATTCATTTTTTAATTCATGCCCATGTCAACAGTGATACCTTCAGTGAGGTGCACTATTACAGCTGGATAATCCCCTCAACTGATCATAGGTTATCTTCCCTTCACCAAACAATTTTTCTGGTTTTTTTTATTATGCATGTAGTCAAGCATTATGTCGCTTTCAAAAAAATAAAAATAAAAGAGGATGATGGGAAGGGGTGGGGAAGAGGGTGGTATTAATAGCATGAGATTAAGTTCCCAGTGGAAATTGAAAGGACTGGGAAAACATGTGTAGACTCTTGCAGTGGGATAATTGATTGCATTGATGTGGATGACTCCAGCAATTTCACTAGCGGAAACCAGCAGGGACCTAGTTTTAAAAACTCCAAAGCTAATTGTGTGTTTCTCAGTATGTAGTTGCACCCTTAGCTCAGCAGTCCACCGTGGATGCCCTTTAATCCAAGGCGCACCATTGTCTATCAAAGCTAGAAGGTAGAGACTGTATATGCAGCAGTGTGTGCTGCAGTTCAGGACTTTTCACTCTTCTGTCTGCCTGTTTTTCACATCTACAACAAAATCTTATTGAGCAGTCTTTATGCTGGAATGCTAAACTTCAGACCCACCCACTAAAGGATGTTGTTTGGTAGGACAAGGGCATTCACTTGCAGCTGGCCCAAGTGGCAAGGAGAACACAGTTCAATTGGGATTTTACATAGCTTGAAGTGAGGGCAGCCAACATCTCCTGCCCCAACTGTAACATCAACGTCTCCCCCTTCCTTGATCCCTTTCACTTGGCATCCTGCTCCAGACACAAAAAAGAAAGGTCTATTCATGGGCTGGCAGGTGGAAGATTAATACTGTCAGGGGAAGAATTTGGAGGCAAAATGACTTCAAAAACAACATACCTTGGATGAAGGAGGAGGGAGGAGTAGCACTTGCCCGAAGGCAGAACTGAGGGGGAGGCAGGGTAATACCAACTGGCCTGGTGCCTTTTCATTACTGAAGCAAGAAAAGCTGTCCTTCCCCACCCCCTTCTGTGTTAACATGAGTTGCCCAGCCCTGTATTTTTGCAGCTGTGCTTTTATTCCAGTGTGCCTCTTTTGGCGGCTACCTGGGGCATGGTGGCTTGTAACCAAAGACTGCACCACTGTAGAGCTTTAAAGGAAATGTTAGAGGCGTGTAAGAAACCCCTCGCTGGGAATACTGAGTCCCCTCTTCCTGTTCTATATCAGCTGCAGCCAAGTTGACCTAAATCAAGATCTTATTTTGCACAGTGTGGCAGCCCTTATTTGGTTCAGTCCTGCTACCCTTCACCCTCTCCAACCTTGCCCAATGGGCCTTTTCTGATTATGTGGGGCTTACTTATAGGTTTATACGCTCAGTGTTTAAGGCCCCAACAAGCAATCTGCCTCTTCTTCACCAGGGGCATGCAGGGATTATGGAAGAGTGTGTGCTTCCTTTCTGGATGTCCTTAGAGTGGAAATCTCTTTTACGAGGTGTCTTGAGGAGGCAAAAGGCTCTTTTGAAGTGCAAAAAGGAAATGAAAAATTGTACGGCAGAGGTGTCTCCCCTCTGACAAAGAGGAGTTTGCAGAAAGATTCCAGTTGTCCTGGATGAAATGAGGAAGGGAGGGAGTGAACCAAAATTAAGCAGAGGTCTCCATGTCAGAGATCAATCTAACACACATGCATGAATGCACCATATTGTGTAAGGTGTATAAAGTAGAGGAAGCAGGGAGAGGACTGTGATAAGCAGCCTTTCCATAATACAGAGCCCTAGTACATAGATACACTGTAGGCAACTTTCATCAGATGCCACAGATTCTTGTAAGTTGAATGCTTTGAGTTTATCCTTCGATTGTACTGGACTCACCACCTTGGATGCTGCTGTACAACACAGTTACTGATAAATTCTGGTGTAATGTACCAAAATGTGGCAGCCAGAGATCACATACAACCCACCTTAGTTACAGCGGCTCCACTGGCTGCCAATCCATTTTCGGGCACAATTGAAAGTACTGGTCCTAAGTATAGATGGGGGGGGGGGAACTGCCAAAATTATGGTTTGTCTTGGTTGATGTCTCGTGGAAGTCCATGAACCACGAACCATGAAGTTATGATTTTTCCTGAATAAGCCATGATCAAGTCATTGGTTTGTTGGGGAGTTGTCTTTTTTTAGAAAGCTTTTTGGCTCTCTAAAAATAAAACTACAATCCTGTTTGCTCCCCCACAGCCTGCCTCCCACTCCCTTCCCACTGCTCCCATTGCTTCCCTACCTTTTCTTGCTGCTGCATCATCCTCTACTGCAGCAGCCATGGCCATCTTGAGAGGCTGCTGCTCTAGCAGGCTAGCCAGCCTCTGCTCATTTCCCCGCCTCTCAGCTGCCTGTCAGCTGTCCCCTAGTTTTTTTTGGGGGGGGGCACATTTGGTGAAGATTGAGTTTTGGACATCCAAGTTATAAAGCCACAAAGTGGGGCACCCCAGGAAATTGCCCTTTAGCAGCTGGCTTGGGGAAACCCAGTCTTCACCAAACTGGAAGATCGTGTAGACAGGAGTTAGGGGAAGCTTCAGGAGTTAGGGGGAGCTTCTCTGCAATTTTGCTGTCTCTAGGTGCCTGTTTTAGCCCAATGAATCAAATTGCTAAAAATTCATGTAGAATTTTTGATGAATTAGTGGTTTTTTTTAATGAATTTGGGGGGTCATTTTTAAGGGTTCCCCTTGACAATTTGTCCAGTCATGTCCAACTCTAGGATGCAGTGCTCATCTCCGTTTCCAACCCATAGAGCTAGCGTTTGTCCGAAGACAATCTTCCGTGGTCATGTGGCCAGCGTGTCTAGACACGGAATGCCGTTACCTTCCCACCGTGGTGGTACCTGTTTATCTACTCGCATTTGCATGCTTTCGAACCGCTAAGTTGGCGGGAGCTGGGGCTCAGTCTGTCATGTGGATTTAATATTACGACTGCAGGTCTTCTGACCTTGCAGCACAGAAACGTCTGCGGTTTAACCTGCAGCGCCACCACATCCCTTTTTTAAAATTTGTGTCCATTTCTACTTGTCACTTATTAACACCATTAGTTAACTGGCGTGCTGTCCAAGTAATAATTTCCCAAGCCATGCATCCCTCTGCTGTGGGATTTTCATTCACCTGCCAGTTGTAATACTGTCAGTCCTCTGTCATTTTCTACATGTCCACGTATCTCCCAAGACAACATTTTTCCTAAAGCAGAGTAGCAAAATATCTTTAAAGCCCTACCGAAGTCAAAATGCATATTACCTAAATCTGGCGAATCATTTTGCCATACAGTGTGGGAAAATCTACATGCAGGTCTCCCCTCTGCAGCAGAAAATAAACGATGACCAGAATTCTCTTGGTGTTTGTGTAAGGTTTGTGGAACTTGCTGCAGTTAATTTGTGGCTAACTGCTTTATGCTTTGAAAAAGAAAACTGAGCAAGATTTCCTTCCCTCATTTCCCAGCATGGGAAGAACTATTTTGAGAGGATTATCTGTTAGCACTGGGCATACAGGCCTTTTAAAGAACAACCAGAATGCTGCCCTGGGCTCCTCCAGTCATTTTGTTACATGCGATGGACATTTTTGTAAACTGGCAATTAAAACCATGAATACAGAAGTTTCAAAGAGGCTGGGTAAACTGTTTATCCTACACAGACAGACAATGCTGTTGGCTTCTCTAAACAAGATTTTTGTGTTGCTGAGTGGAAAGTGTGGGAGTAGTTATCCTGAAGTATTCAGACATAATTCCCACAAGGCATTTCTCCATGTTGTTGTCTGTCAGGCGTCTCTCACATTCAATGGTACAAGCAACATGCTCTCCTTCTGGCACTGAAAGAAGCAAAACCATCCTCTCTGATCCACACTTCTAAAAATGATAATCTACAGTTTTAGGAAGTATGACTTCGGGTCCTGGCCTAGCAACCTGATTATAGAGGTGTTTTAAGGGTGGGGTGCCCAAATTCACCTAAACACACACACAAAGAAAACATCAGATGTAAAAAGTGCCTACGTCAACAAGTAAAGGTATGATGTAGGCAACAAATGCAAAGTGAGAATTTAAGATAAAACTCAAACTGTATATTTGAAAAAGCACATGGTAGAGTCCTCCTGGGACTGACTGTACCACATTAGTAAGTAAGTAGCTCATTCTATGTAAAATCCATATATGTATACCGAGAACGTTTGTTGGCTGGTTAGTTAGTTGGTTGATTGCTTGATCTGGAGACCTAAAAGCCTGTTTGTGGAAAGCTATTTTGCTATGCAATCTTTCACCTGCATTTTCAGCTGATACAGGAAATGTGCTTTTTCTGAGGTGCAGTTTTGCCCAAAGGTGGTGAGGTGAGGAGTGGAAAGCCAAAAGTCAAGCAGAGGAGAATGGACATGTTAATAGAAGTGGGGCAACTGTGTATAGGGTGTGTGTGTAATACTTGTGACAGATATTCTCTTTGGTTGACAAGTGATCGCGGGAGCTGCCCTCCAACAACATCTGGAGGGCCACACACTGTCCACTCCTGTTCTACATCTTCCAAGCTTGATATGATTCTAGAATCCAGATCCTTACTTCTAAGAGTTCTAGGCCTCTGAACACAATAGCTAGGAAGCAGAGCTTAGAAATACTATTTTTCTGGACTTCAATTCCCAGAATATCTCAAATAGCATTTCCACCAACCATGCTGGCCGAGAGGAGGTCTGGAAGTTCTAGTTCAAAAGAGTTTCTAAGCTCAGCAGCGTAGTGTTGTCAGAGAGATTAGAATCAGAGAGGTAGTACAGTATAGCCAAGGGATTTGTTCTACCAAATTCTACAGTTTCTGTAGAACATCACTGAACGCTCTTAACACAGAGTTGTTCCTTATGGAACATCTTAACAGTGATGACATTCCAGAGCACTTGCAGGTTGCTTATATTTCATGTTGTTCAAGGTGAGGGAATTTAATCTTCTTTTGAAACAAATGTGGGTCTTGTGAAATATGTTCTTCTGACAAGTCCAAAGAGAGGATCTAACTGACTTGAACCAATCTCCAAAAGAAGCAATATATAGACGAGGCTGCAAATTGTGTTCAACCTGAGAGATATTTGATCAAAGGTTCTAGAATACCACCTGCCCAGACTTTCTTCATCAGCCTTCATCTCCAGGTACCCCTTATCTTCTCTTTGTCCTGCACTGTTTCCCAGCTCTGACCTACCTGAGCTCAACAACTAATTCAGCCCCTCAGTGTTTGTGTACAGTTCTCTCCCTGCCCCTCTCAGAGATGTCATATAATTTTAGAGCAGCAGAAAATCAGGCATCCCTCTTCGGTCCAATCAGGTCCCCTATAATCTACAAATAGGTCAACTGATCTCTTTCAGGTCAAGCTACCCAGGAACCCCCCCCCCCCAATCAAAAGTGTTCTTTACATGACTATAACAACAGTTTTCCTACTGGACCTAATTTTAAGAATGGTTTTCATGGATAGTAAATAAACCACCACCTACTGCACCAGAAGAACCTTGCGTACACCACTGCCCCCCCCACAACAATGTGTTGCCCTTGTTGGACTCTCAGCTTCGACAGATTCTTTGTCCTGTTCTCTATTTTCTGAGACATACAAGTATTTAATGCCCATTTGCAGCACTTTGCTGCCTGAGCAAATGATTAAGGTGGCGCCAGGCCACAAATAGAAGGAGCTGGCGGAATTGGCATTTGAATCATACTTGAAAGAAATGGAATAATGCCATTTAAGGTGGTAGGCTAGTTTAGTGAGCCCAGAAGAGCTTGATGGTACAAAGTTCTCTATCCTCCATCAGAAAGGAACATCTGGAAAAACTATGAGAAAAGCTGGGTGATTGCCACGGCTGCCCCTGAGCATCTGCTAATGGAGGTGGTCTTTTTTAGCTAATGAGAGGGCTGACCTTGGAAGCATTTCACATCTGTGGAAAACAAAAAATGCATGTCCGTGCATGGGCTGGTTGTTATTTTAGTTTTCTTGGGAAAACTCTTCTCCTTTGTTTTCCCTTTGGCCCATTTTCTCAGTCTCCAAGCAGGCTCTCGGGCAGAAGGTATGAGAGCTGGACCGTGGACATTAATGTGGTGGCAATTTTTATTAGGAGGAAAGAAGCCTTTGATATAATGAGACAATATCCATTGGGTGATGCAATCAATTTATTTTGGCTGGCCCTGTCTCTTGACTGGGTCTGCATATTATGAGAGGGTGGTGCCCTGCTTATCCTCTCCTCACACAAGCCCCAGGGTCCATTGTTTTCTCTTCCCCCCCCTCCACTTCTTTTTATTCCACCAAATACCATGACTCATCCTCCTGTAATATAATCCTTCTGAATGATACCAACGCGGCCTCAAAATCCAACAAGTTTCCAAACCACTCCAGTGCAGTAATGGTGGCTACCTCCCTGGCAGAACAATCTTTGGAGTTCTTAAGTACAAAATGAAAATCAGTTGTTGGTGAAGGGAGTGGGGTGGAGACAGGGAAGAACATTTTGGTTTTCACAGCCCATTGTGAGAGAAGAGAGATTTTCTGCAAATCCCTTGACCGAAGAATAATGCAGCTGCCTTGCCTACTTGTATACATAATGGATCAGCAAGAACACTGAATGTTTATTATCCATTTAAAATCCAATAAAAGCCCACATTATTTAGTACTAGAAGTGGGCATTTAAACTGCAATCTTGTATATAATGTATCCTTATTAATGCATGTAATGTAAGAGGTTCGTATTTGTATTCTTCCAGAAACCTTGATTTGTTTATGAGGGCAAACCATCAAGTTTCCCCTCCTAAAACAAACTTATTAAGGGGGGAGGAATGTGGCACCCGCCCAGGTCATGAATATACATATGCTATCTGCATAGACCAATGGGAGTGCTGGAGGGGCGGATTTCATGAGATATAAGAGACTCAGCAGAAGGAGGGGGAGTGTAGTCAGAGAAAGTTAGGGAGATTGAAAGTTTTGGAGTTTGAGCGGGAGAGTGGTGGTTGAGAGTGGATGAAGGAGAATATTTGTTTAAGAGTTAACACTTGTTCTGTCAACATCTGTAACAATAAACAATTTATATCTGGTTCTTTTAAAATGGCATATGGCCTGGACATCTATCATTAATAATAGATAATGTTGATGTAATCAATTGGTGGCAGTTGAAAGACACGTGGATTGTGACAGTAATACTCAGTGAGTATTAAAACTGCTTGATGCACAACAGCTTAGCTATCCTTACAAAACCCTATTAAGCTGACCCATGTTGTCTTCATCTTAGAGGTGGGGGTCTCAGGCTGAAGAATTCTGACTTCCTCAAAGTCATTTGGTACATTTGTGACAAAAATGTACTGGAAATGGCAGCTTCCCCTGTTGGGTCAGGACCCACAGCATATTTTCACACACGTTTACTCAGAAATCAATCTACTGCCTTCTCCCTATGCAAACATAGAGCCAGCAGAGGGCGGGAAATGTGTTGCTGTACTGCTGTCTATAGTATGTTGAATTTTAATTTTATTCCTTATTATGCCATCTTTCAGAGAAGAGACTGTTTTTTAGAATTGCTTCAGGGCCCCAACAGCCTTGATCTGGCTTGGCCCTTAGTCTTAGTAAAAGGTCTTTGCTTTCCCTTCAGATTCTTCAGATGTTTCACCTAGTGAAGAAATTCCAAATCGGAAATCATTTTTTTTTTACTGAAGTGAAATCCAGCGATAATCAAAGCATGTGTGAAACCCTCCCTAAGAAATTTCTTCAGTGCTGTGTGAATTTTTTCCAGTTTTTTTTAAAACAGGTACTTCTGCCCTTCCCATTAGAAATTTTACTCAATGCACTGCTCACATGTACCACATACTTTCCTGGCGCTTTCATACATCTAAATTAAGATATGCTAAATTTTATGCAAATCAGTATCATCTTCCATCCTCTCTCATGCTCTTCTTCAATGATATGCTCTTCCTCCACAAACAAATGACCACCTTTTCCTGGCTGGGTCATGAGGACCTCAGGGAATGGTCTAGCATGAGAGATGCTGGGCATGTCTGTGAATTGACCATAGCCAGCCTATTACTGGTGGTGAGAGTCCTTTTGCTATCAGATTTTTGACATTGCTCTTTCATGTCAACTTTCACACATATAGGATGAATTCAAGGCAAATTAGTTGTATGCTCCCCAGTTTCCCAAGAAGTAAAGAATTTCAATGGTTAGGACTACTTGGCTTAGGACCAACTCTGTCTCTCCCATTAATTGCAAAAATGCTAGTTCCCCCCCCCCTCATTCTGAGAGATTTGGCTCCCACCCCAATCTTCCATCAATACTGAATTCGGGCACACCAGAAAATTCTAAGCTGCCTTCTAATCAGTAGCTCTGCAATGTACGTAACAATGGAATTGGCAACCTGCAGCATAACAATAAGCAAGGGAAAACCAGTCTCCTCTTGTGATTACCTTCTCTCCTTTTTTGCTCATAATGTTATCTTTTTGCTTGAACCATTACTACAAAAAGCCTAATAAGTTACAGTTTTAGTTAACCGTAATTTAGTTTTGTTTTTTTTTAGGTTAATATTTCTAGGTAATTTTTTTAAAATTCATTTTTTCATTTAATTCATTTTTAATTCATTCTGTTGCATGGCTCTGTATGTGCAACAGTGATGATGTCATCAGCAGTGACAAATCACCACTGAGAAAAGGCTTCCTTTGGGCGTTTCTGGCTGCATGTGATGTCATCACATTGAGTACGAATTGTGTGCATGTGGAAATTGGCTTCAATCAATGGTGATTTACCTTTAATCAGTGGTGATTTGATGCAGATTATGATGTCATCTTCATTGCACAGAACATGGTTTTAGCCATTAAATATTAAGTGAAATGCTGATATTAATTACTTTTAAAGGAACCCTTGGGAGAAAATTACAGGTGTTTTCTGTGGTACCTTCCAAATGCCTTGGACTCTGCATCTCATAGTTCAATTGCCAGCAAAAGGTGGAAGAATTTATAGTCCATTTGTGTTGTAAAGCGTGGATCTAACAATCTACTCTATTAAGCACCGTTTCTGATCTACACCTCTCTTACCTTCTCTTCACCACCATCACAACCCATGAAGACTTTTTGTGCTTATTCGCCCTTCAAATATCACAGATGAGTGGCCTGCAGTTTGAAAGGTTAATAAAGAATGGTGTCTCCATTCTAGGCAAAGGATGCTGATCCAATACAATACTAAAATGCAGCAAGCTTTGGCTGTAAAGATGTGTTTGTTAAACAAGGTTGAGTTATTTTAATTAGCAATATTTTGAGTGCCTATGGTCAAATTCAGTTCATTTCAACCCACTATGGGTAGCTGCATCCTAAATCTTTCCACCTACTTAAAATCAAGAAATGTGATTAAAAGTAGGAATCCAGTGTCATCATGCAAAGAGAAAGAAAAAGAAGTATTTTTATGCCCCTTGTTTTACATGGCAGTGCTAGTAAAAGCTGAATGATCAGTCCTTCAAACTCCCCCATCTTAGTTTTTCCCAAAGTTCTTCGATCTCTTCTGATTCTTCTTTCCTGTCATCTTCGGAAAAGCAGCTGCAATGTTCTCCTTTCCTTCTGCCACTCTCACACAGTGCGTGCCTTCCTCGGGTTTTGGCTACTTCCATGCAACAGTGCCATTTCATGATGTACGCAAAAAAATTAAAGCGAAAGAGACCCAGCACCTTCCCTCTGCTATCATTGTTACGGCTAAGTTCCCCTTCTTCTCCTTTTGAGTTGGGCTCAAACTCTTTCTGTTTGGTTACAGCCCTGATGGAACAGATCAACTAAAACAATTGAAGCTATTAAAGTTGTGGGTAGATGTTATTCCCATGAATTAGAACATAACCACATTAAGCCACCATGTTATTTAATTGCAATGGATATTTTAATAGGGAAATGCTTAACCCAATAAATATATTTTCCACCCTTCCTGGTTCTCCATCCAATCACTCATCACACCTAAAGCTGCTTAGCTCTAACAACTGGCAGCGCCATGTGACTCAAGAATTAGTATTTTGCTATTGAGTGACCATCCTAGGTTTTATTAAATACTGCTTACTTTTCTTTCCTCAATGGCATTGATTGTACACGCGTTCTTCCCCACCCCGTCTCATATTCTTCCCTTCCTATCTATCATGTGGCAGTTGCACATGTATATGTGTTGAGCCAAATCAGATTATTTAACAACACTCCTAACAATTTTATCATTGAATCTTGTATATGAATAGACAGCGCCTACGACGTGATTCCTTTGACTGGAGCAGCATCGCTTGTCTTGGCACACTTGGTCTTGAACAATAGATTGCACAGTTCAAAAGGACAACATCCACACCTTATCTGGATACAGTTCCAGGAACAGATTATAATACACAAACCCTTCAGAGCTAGATTTTTAACATTGGGCATTCTAAATCCAACCTGAAGATTTAATACTATTATATCCACCTAATTTTACATAGTACTTACCTGACTGAGGATGGGAGCTAGTGGGAAGGACTCCCTGAATATTATTTCCTTGTAATAGATATTTGTGGGAGTAACTGCTGTTTCAGAAAAACATGCATTTAATTTGTAGCAAACATCACATGCATGCTACCAACCTGGCAGTGCTATCCCATTCATTGTTCCTGTAAAATCCATGCTAGAAATCCATGCTGAAGTATGAAGTTGGCCCTATATTCATTTTAACAAGAGTGATTTAACACACACACACCCCAAAAAAAACCAAGCCAGATGTTTTAGGTTGGCCCAATGCTTATTTGAGCAAGATGCCAAGCCAAAGTAGAAAAAGCAGGAATGCAGGAGGACATAGGAATCTCCCTTATACCAGATAAGACCCTAAGTCTAGTATCAGTATTGTTGATGTTGACTGATGCCAGTTCTCCACGGTTTCAGGCAGGATTTTTTTTCTTGCCCTACTGGGATGTGCCACTGATTGAACTTGCCATCTTCTACATGCAAAGCATGAGGTTTGTCATGAAGTTTCATCCCTATTTACTGGGTAACAAAGAGATGAGCATTCTACCCCTTCTTTACTCCTTCCTCGCTTTCATTGCTTTTCTGTATGTGTTGGGCAATGCATGTGAAGTGGAAATCTTCTGCTATCTATGAACATTGTACATGTGAATTGGAGCCTTCATTTTCTAAGACTCCTGAATCAGCAGGACTGTCCCCATGGAGAGCTTTCCATCTTCAGACTTGTCACTTGTCCTATGAAGGAAGGCAATGGAAATGGTGAGGGTGAGGATGAAGCTTGAACACTCCTTTCTTCTTGTGAGCTCTGCCCCCTCACCCCAAAATAATGATGCGAGACAAGTATTATGGGATAAACGTGGACCACACTTTAGTAAATAATCATTCTTGCCCTCTGTAAAAGGGGGGACCTGCCGTAGTGAAGAATCAGGTTTTCCACAGGGGTCTCAACTGACCACTTACAAAACAAATGGGCGAGTCCCTAGCCCCATATTCTTGTGGTCGTGAAGACAGCGAGAACCTGGCCGGCCCAAATTTGAGCAACCCCGGACCTCAAGCCACCTTCTGCTTGTTGACTGTTGGGCCGGATGTGGCCCCAGCTCACGTCCCCCCCCCAAGCACTGTAATCACACAATCCACAGCACTGGGAGGTCTGATGAGCTAATACATTACCTGTGATTGTGATGGGACTCACCAAAACCAATTCTGTCCGCACTACCTGCCTGTGTGACCAAATATTTCCACCTCTCAAAACGCCATCGCACCTGCTTCAGTTTGGGATAGGTGAAAAATCCCCACATCCAAAAGCCAATCAGGATACGAGTCAAAAATTCCTATCTGGCCCCTGAAGGTGACCAGGTAAACTCAACGCTAGAAAATAGGGCGGAGTGGGTTGCCAGCGAGGAAGAGGATGAAGGGGAGCTCACCAATTAAATAGCTCATTCATTCCCCTCCCTTCCAGGGATGCTCTTGAGTGACTCTTATGTGTTTTGCGTTATTCGAGGAACGAGGCAAAGGGGACCAGCGCTGCTGAAGGTAAGCTCAGCAGCAGATCCAGCAATCTATCTGATTTTTGTCACCCAAGTAAGGCTTACAGAACCTCCATGGTTATGTACCACATGCATTTGGGTACAGACAGGCACATACATAGAATTTAGGTTGTCTTCTAAATTGGTACTATTTATAAGGGCTCAGTTGGCCAATGGGCTAAATCCAAGGTTACTTCTACAATTGAAATAAATAGAGCTTAAATCAGCTCTTATTACCAATTTCCACTCATTTTAGTAGTCCTTGGATTTATCCTACTCTTTTCTCAAATAACCACACTTCCCCCTTAGCATGGGACGTGGTGGCGCTGTGGGCTAAACCGCAGAAGCCTGTGCTGCAGGGTCAGAAGACCAAGCAGTCGTAAGATCGAATCCACGCGACGGAGTGAGCACTATATCAATACTAAAACTGATCCGGTATCACTGATATGATGCCAAGTCCACATGTAATAGGAGGGATCAGCCAGCTTTAACAAGCAGAGAGCCAGCTCTTTTATGTTCGTTTTATTTGTACAAAGTTAATCACAGTTGTCCCCAGCACTGCTTTAAAGAGAAGTCCAGAAATGCAGGTGAGGAGATATTTATCAAGGAAGCCCCCACACACAAAGAAAAAGAAAAAGAAAAAGGAAGGAAAGATGGTTTCATGAAACAGTGACTGAAATCTAGCAGTAAGTCACAATCAGAGTTGGCCCACTGAATCAATGGAACTTGTGAAAGAGTTGACTTACAAAATCCCTAAGCATCGAGTATGCCTGGTCTAGTTGTGACCTTCTACTGGATTCTAGCCAGTGGGTCATTGCTGTAAAGGGAAGTATAACCTTCCTAGTGTATTGGGTAACAATTTCTAATTTCCCCCTGTGACTACTCAAAACAGCCCACGTTTTAAGTGGGACTGTAGGATGTTGCTTAGCCATAATCGTAATAAGCCAGAAAGACCTGTATTCAAGACCAGTAGCCTTTGGTTTTGCTTGAACATTTAACATTTGGTTCGTAGGTTTGTGAGTTTCTTTGTAAGGCAATGATATGGTAGAAAACTGAGATGTTGGAATGTCATTTGATTCATACACTGAGAACACAGTTACTGTATACATTTTTTTTTATTTGAAAAAGAGCTCTTGACCTGTACCTGTTTTTAAAATTGAAAACAAAATGCAAAATACAACATGTTTTGGATTATCCCAGAAGCTCCAGCTAGCATAGCCAGTGATCAGAGATTAGGGGAGTGGAATCCAAAAGGTTTGGAGGGTACCAGTTGCCTACTCCACCTCTAATACAATGATCGGTTAGGCCTGCATCGTGAAAATAAGGCTTGTGAAATTAAGAGTAAACACCTAAAGTTACTAGGTCCCCTTGAAGTGAGGGAAGCTACTAGTACTGTATGTAGCTGCCAATACAAGTTTTCATTTTAATTTGGGACAATGTTTACCTACCATGACACACCATGAAGCTATATGTGCCCATAATTACCAAGTGCAGCTGCTTCTACACAGTACACTTGAATGAGACTTGCTGGTTTCTTCTGGATAAAGGAACTCTGTTTGCTTTTTTACTGATCAATCCAGCTGCAGTGCCAGACCAAACCACATGCGAAAGAGCTCACAGGTTTCATAACAATAAACATGAAAGATGACTCGGTGTTGATTGGGGGGAAAGTATGACAGTAGTGTAGGGTTATTCCTGGAGCCAGTTTGAGACAGGATGGCTTTTCTACCTGACAATAAAAGATCAGTTGAGTCCACAGAGAGTGAACCAACTAGGAGAGGCGAGTAAGGGAGGCAAAATGAAGAAGTTGGTCCCACTGCTGGATGATTGTGAGTTAATGGTTTCGGCAAGGGATAATTTGCGTTAGGTTCTCCTTGCACTGTTTGAGAGATTTGGACACTGCCTTAGTAAGCAGGAGTGAAGTAAGGTCACACTGTGTGGAAAAAAGAGAACAATGCCAGAAGGGAGTGGGGGTGGATTCTAAACAAATTTAGAGGATAAAAGATTTTCTACAATGCCAACATCCTAGCAATATTCAAATCGAAAGGCAAGTTTCCAAGAACAGAGATGCCAAATGTTTTCTTCTTAAAATTTAAGAGGGCCCAGCAAGATGATTTTCATGGAGTGAAATCCATTGTCTATCAGGCACGACAGGGCAAACTCAGAGGTGAGCTGGCTGTAATGGGTTTGGAGTGGGCAGAAGCCTCTCGTGCCAGCACAACTGCCCTTGTGTTGGCACATGACCCCCTTGTGTTGGTTGTTCTCAGATTTGCCAACACAAGTGGATCTGCTGGCACAGCTGCTACGCTGGCTGAACTCAACTAGCAGAAAAGCCAAAAAGGGAGTGGGAAGAGAAGGGGAGACACTGATTTGCACCAGATCCAAACCCCAGTCAGTCCAAACTCAAAGCTACTCTGGTGGCACAAAGTTAGATCAGAGTCAGATAATCCTGAGAAATTTCTAACATCCCGGGACTGGAAAGGGTCTGAATTCAGCACAGCCTCAGCTGGCTTATCGTCAGCTCAGCTGGCTGTCAGCCATGCTGGCTAGTTAGGATAGTACCCTAACTCAACTCCCCAGCATGGTTCCTCTGGGCATCACTTGTACACAAATGCATCCTTGGGTGTCCAACAGGGTGTCCAGAATTTTTTAAAAAAATCTTTTTTGTTTCCTAAACTCTGGGGCTGGCATATTGCAAAGTAGTCTTTATTTCTGTGCTTCATCTTCTATAAAACAGATTTATTTATTTATTTATTTATTTATTTATTTATTTATTTATTTATTTATTTATTTATTTATTTATTCATTCATTCATTCATTCATTCATTCATTCATTCATTTATTTATTTATTTATTTATTTATTTATTTATTTATTTATTGCTACTCTTTGTGGAGGACAAATCTGTGACTTGGCACCTGAGACTCTTACTTCAACTTTGCTTCTTCTCAGATCAAATGGCTTCCTCATCTTCTCATTTTGCCTTCTTTAAAATGGGTCTCCAAGCAGAAAATGGCAGATCTTGTTTTAAAGAGTAGCTGTATGTTTTGAGCTCAGATAATGTCCTCTGCTTTGTACTTAGATCCTTGTGCAAGTTACTTTTCTTTAAGCCTTCCCAGCTTGCCTTCTACAAAATGGGTGTTCTGTGATTTACCACTTCCACCATGACAGACCTTTTTAGTCAAGTGTAGAAAGTAGAAATGTGGATGACTAAAACAATGTGATTCATTGTGATTTGTGATTCATCAAGGATAACTAATCAATGAGTACAAATTTGTGAACATTCTTCAACAAATCGACAAATCAATTTGTCACTTCGTTTTCACTTTTAATGCTATAAAACTGGGCCCCCAAGCACCTAGAGACACCACATTTGCAGGCACGCTTCCTCAGACAGTTTTCTACAACTCCAGAATGTTTAGTGAAGGTAGGGTAATGGACCCCTGAGTTATATAGTCAAGAGGAGGACAACCCCAGTAAAGTTCCCCTCAGGTACTCAGAGATTCCTAAATCACCCTGAAGCTTCCTATGTCTTTTCCCAATATGCCTGCCAAGTTTGGTGAAGATTCGATATTGGACATCTGAGTTATTTACCCACAAACTGGGTGTCCTCAGGATACAGTGGGGTCTTGACTTGAGAACTTAATCCGTATTGGAAGGCAGTTCTCTAGTCAAAAAGTTCTCAGGTCAAATCTGCATTTCCCATAGGAATGCATTGAAAACCATTTGATCCGTATGTGCTCTTTTCCGTCCATAGAAATTAATGGGAAGCTGCTATTCCTCCTTCAACCACTAGAGGGGGATATTTTGTTTCTTTTTTTCTTAGGTCAAGAAAGGTTCAGGGAAGGCAGGGAAAATACAGTACAGGCAGTACAGTGGACCCTTGACTTACAGAATTAATCCGTATTGGAACGGTGGCTGCAGGTCAAAAAGTCTGTAGGTCAAGTCTCCATTGAGCTACAGTGCATTGAAAACCGATTAATCCCGTAACAGGCCGTTTTTGTTCCATTTTGGTTTTTTTCTGGTCTGTAAGTCAAAGTCCAGTCTGCAAGTCAAACCTAAATTTTGCGTCCAGAGAAGTCTGTAACTCAAAAAGTCTGTAAGTCAAGCCGTCTGTAAGTCAAGGGTCCACTGTAGTTTACTACGCGGCACAGAAGCAGATGGCATTCAGGGAGTTTGATTTGTTTCTGGTAGGCACATAGAGGCAGCATGAGGCATTGAGGTGGAGTTTGTCTTGCCCAACATCACATTTGGCAGTGAAGTAGAGTTTGCCCCCAGGAGGCAATGAGGTAGTTGGCAGCAACATAGACTTTTTGCTCCATCGGGCATTGAGGCACAAGGCAGCAATGTAGACTGTGGCCCCATTGGGGCATTGAGGCACAAGGCAGTAACGAAGACTTTTTGCCCCATCGGACACTGAGGCACAAAGCAGCAACATAGACATTTTGCCTTTCCCCCCCTCTCTCTGCCCCCACCGGGTATAGAAAGGGGGAGAAAGCCCGATCCAAGGTGTCACCCAACTGCGCTGCCTTTGCAAAGTCAGCGGTGCCCAGTGATCCCTTTGTTGCCTTTCCCCCTTTCTCTGTACCCTCGCTGGGCATAGAAAGAGGGAGAAAGCCCAACCCAAGGCATCATCCACCCTTCAGGAAGCTGCTGGAAGGGAAAGTCCCTCTCTGCTTATACCTCCAAGGAACAGCTGATCCACGGGAGCATAAACAGATAGGGAACAAAGGGACAAATATAAAAGGGTTATACAGTATTTGTTGCTTCGTATTCGTGGGGGTCTCTGGATTTCAAAAATATGAAACAACGAATATCTGACGAATATCCTGATTCATTTTTATATTCGCCCCCGTGTCTAGTAGAAAGATCTTTTATAGATAGCCTTTTATTCATGTTGAAACCATGTAAATGTTGGAGATATTGGTTTGAGGGGATCTTTTATGCTTGGGAACTCAGACTTCCTTCTTGTGTTTGAGTCCTGAAAACCAACCACAAAACAAGCTGATTTGCAAATTACCAGAGGTACTGTAAGAGAAATTCATGCTTGACCATCACACAGAATGAGCCTTTATGGATTTTTCCTCTTCTAATGATGACTTGTCTATATAACATCTCCTTCTGCCTTGTCTTCCTTAGATATCATCAGGAGGGGTAGCAGCAGTTTTCCTGTTGCTCTCTGAAATGTGTGTGGAAATGCATTCAATTTTATTGAGCCATTCCACACTCAGATATATGCCAGGTAATAGACCAAATAAACTTGTATTTTCCTTTGCAGGGACCTGGTTAAGCTCTGCCTCATATTTTTCAGTTTGTTCCATAAAAAGTCTTACCCTAATAAAAATTCCTGGGTTTAAAAGAAAATGTCCACCAAAGGTACTTTTACATTTGCTTTTTGTGTATGTACAGTATGTTAAATGAATGGTTCACCAGTATCACTCAAAGACACAAACTTTGTCTCATGCCATTTTAGTGATGCATACAATCTCCATTGGCTTCCACTGAAATTGTTGCCCTGAAATTCAGCAGTGTCACACACACACACACAAGCTTATCCACCTACACGCACACACACACAAACCAAAGAGAACAAAATGTTCTGCTCTGCCAGTCTACAAGTCTTTATGATGTAGAGGTATGTTTATGGCTTTCCTGGGTTGATTGGGTTCCCTTGCCAACAAAACGTTGGCCACCTCACACTAATAATAACTATACCCCAGTCCAACTAATTAGATGTGACTAGAGCCATTAAAAAGCAGAATAATTAATAGTGTTTACCTTTTGTTTTAACTGACTTTGGCTTCAGCTATACATTACTGATTAGAAGATAGAATAGTTTAATTTCTTGCCATCGTAGGAGCTTCTTCCACTTCCCATTTCTTGCCAATCAACTTCCTGTGTTTTGTGATTAATCTTTAGCTGTTAAGCATTAATAATTGGCAGTCTTTGCTTGCCAACTTTCATTTCTCAGACATGAAGATCTACCTGAATCATGCGGCTGGAATACTATTGTGATAATCAGAAGTACTGGATAGCTCAGTGGTTTAGGTATCCGGCCGCAGAGAGTTTGATTCCTCACTGTGCATCCTTGACGGGGCTGGATTCAATGATCCATAGGGTCCCTTTCAGCTTTGCAATTCTAGCATGATTATGATGACGACCAGCTCCTACTGTGGGTTATCTCTGATTTATAGTTTGGCCCTTAGCCACAACTAACTAAATAGCAGGAAGCTTCAGTAGTAGACCGTCTTTGCTTCTTCTCATTATCTAATGGATAACTGCCATATTTGAGGCACACAGCTAGATATACAACAACAGTCATGTGTAGGCAAACATTCTGCAAATCGCTGATCCAGGGGAGTTGCTGCCAGAGGGTCTAATAGCTTAAAACACAGGTGAAATAGTTGTTTACTTCAGTTTTCTCAGTCAACAAATCAATCCAATCTCCATTCATCCTTTATGTTTGCACAAAAAGGTGCAGAAGCAAAGATCACTTTCAAGGGTTATCCTAACACTGGAAAAGTAACACCTGTATTGCGCTCCAGTCATGAGTACAGACTTGGAATCTGCTTCCCCAACATACTTGTCTCTGATAAAGTATGCCCCTCCAGAGTACTAAAGAAACACTAATTTTCAACACAGACATTTCATTTGCAGCCTGGGAAACATGTTTTCAGAAACAGACTTCTGGCAGCTTAAATTATGATTGGTGGAAACAGGAAGCTATAGAATCCCACTCACCCCACTACCACTCAGTCATCTTTGACAGATATTTGATTTCATTGAGTGGGATCCAGAAACTGCCTCCCACTAGCAGAAACATTTTGCTTATGGAAGATCTGTTCTCTTGATCTGAGGTTACCTTCTCTGCACCCTACAGCACACCACATTCAGCAAGTTCCCCTGACTTGCGTAGCATTTTCAAGCATCTGAAGTTATTGCTGTGTTATGGTAAAGTTAGGGAAGTCCACCTCTTCAAGGCTGGTTGACACACACAAAAATCTGGATTAAAACCAGTATCTTCTCAGTAATATTTGTCTTTAGGCCAAATGAAAATAATCAAGAGCTCAGTGGCCTCCATTCATACATTTCCACCTAGCTCAGGACTTTAATGTACAAGACTATTCTGTCTAAACTCACCCCTAGAGAATGAAAGTTTGCTACCATTGACAGAGATGCTCCCACAATGCAAAAGGCCACTCATACCCTACATATTACCTTTTGAGGAATATTTCCATTGGTGACCGACCATGCTCTTTCACAATAGCTACCTCAAATGAAGGACATTAATCCATGCCTTACCTGGTTGTATTTTGTGTCACAGTTGTACATCGTTCATTTCTGGTTTTGACATGAGAAGGGCCATACTAATGCTGAGTGTTTTTCTTGGCAGGGACTGAGAAACATGATGGTCATACAACTCTTTTCAAGGGGGGACCCTGTCAAGGGTTCCAGAGAGTCCCAGGGTGAGGTCATGCCCATGCCTTCCAACCCAACCTTCCCCTGGGTGATCTCAGTAGGGCCACTCAGTCCCTGGAAAGTGGCCATGCTGCTGGCAGTGAAACTGCCAACTCTGACCTGAGTTGCTGATGAAGGTGAAATAAGAAAAGATGACAGGAGGGGCTTGTCCCATAAGTCCAGACAATGGGGAACCTTCCAGAATGAGTGATGCCCAAGGTGGAGAGCAAGGTTCTTGAAAATAGTAAGATCCTGAGGGAAATTCTGAGGATATGAAAGAAGAGGGAGAAGGCAGTAAGGGAGAGGGCTAATGGCAGCAAATAATGGAGGAGGAAGACAGGGTGGAAGAAGATGACAAGGGTGGAGGTACCACAGTGGCTCCAGCCCAAAGCACTCAAAGAAGTAATGAAAGCCTTGAGCTTTAGTTAGCCGTGGGGTGCCTTAGGTCAGAGTTGGTGACAAAAGATACCAGCAGAGTATGATTCTGACTCCCATAGAGCTGTGATGATGGAGGAGGCAGAGACAGTTCACTCTGAAAACTGGAAGCTGAGGTGCCATCCAGTGTATAAACAAATCACTGAATTCCATTTATTGGAAAGGCCTCCTTTTGGAACCTTCTGGAAATGAAAGATGAATAAGAATGTACCAACAAGAAACTCTTTTTTTAAAATGTAATTTCACCTCCCCCGCCCAAAAAAGGACAGAAAGCTTTATTGGGCATGCTTTGGATCCCACCCTTGTCCCATAGATTATATCTCTGATCATTAATAAAGGCTAGCACTGAAGTCATAGAATTCTTCTCATGAGTCACCATCTGCTGCCATCAGAAATGAAGATGATGATAAGCTCATGACAAACAAATGCCTCCAGGCAATGTGCCCAGAAGGAGCTGTTGTTGTCGCTGGGCGCTCCGATGTTATTACATCTTTAAACTCTAACACAGGGTAACCTATTTTGACGGGCTGCATGAAGAAACCAGGAGACCATCTCCCAGGAGTTATTGCATGCGTAATAATAACAAACATTCATTTGTCAGGAGGCTCTCTTTCAAATGAGTCAATAATAAGAAAATCAACAACCCATGCTATTTACATCAGATATAAGGTTTCCAAATATCTTCCCAGTATGTTTTTACAAGTAAATTACCAGCTCAATTATCTCTCTAAGGATCATTTGGTTGTACATTTTATTCTCTTCCAAAGTAAGCCCTGTAACAAAATAACACTCTCTGCCACCTAGCTTTGTCTGAGGCATTAAACATGGTCATAATGGGAGAGGGGAATGCCAGACTGGGGAATACCGGTAATTGTCCTTTAAATGATGGATGAGATGTGGCTAACATACTCAGAAATAGCATAGTCCCCAAACAGGTGGTTAGGGAGAGAATCCTATCCAGCTGACTGCCTATGTTGGTTTTCTCCACAGGACATTTGCTTCTGGATTTTTAAAAGCTCTGGTTCCCCTGTTGCTCGACTTCTTCATGTTTTACCTTGCTTCCCCTTCCGTTCCTCAGTGAGCACCACATCCTGATGGGCTTCTCTTCCATATCTCAAACCAAGGGCAGCCTAAAGCTCAGGAAAGTTACTTTTTTGGCTTACAGCTCAAGAAACCCCTTCTCCAGCCAATTGCCCCTGGGCAATTTTTGGACTTGTCTAAAAAAAAAAGGTAACTTTGCTGAGTTCTGAGCTGTTAGGCAGAGGGAGGCAACTGCCTAAGGCAGCAAGTTTTGGGGAGCCTGATAGGTCAGTATATATTTTTAAGTTTTTTGTTTACTGCCAGAGATGCAGCAAGGTGCATGCTGGATTTGCTGTCTTATGTGCTAGTATAACATTTGGCTGGCTTTGGGTGCTGTGCACTTTGAGTTAGGGGAACACAGGGTGTTATTTGATGTTCTGCTTCAGGCAGCAACAGGTCTTGGATTTACTCTTCCTCAAGCTTTTTTCCTCACCCATTTCTAGGCAGAATGGAGTCCTGTGGGTGCTGCTGCCACCCCTGCCAGGTGTTGGGGTGCTGGCCAGACTCTCCTCAATATTCATGGGTTTCCAGACTGGAAGGTTGAAGTAACTGTTTTAATTAATTCTTGGGCAGGTGGTACAGTGCTAGTTCCAATACCATCAACTCCCTCCCCACCAGTCTGTCCACAGGGGGACTGAGTTCCAGTCACTAGTCCTATGTCCTTAGGCCTTTTAGTTGCCCCCATTGGGGCCAATAGGAACAAAATTAAGCAGCTGCTAAGGGTCCTCGAAACTGCCCCCACCAGCTCATGCCTCACAAGGATGTGGAGGTGAGCCACCACTAGACCTGGGATTTACCACCCCCTCATGCAGGCACTACTGGTATTGGTGCTGGTGTCTTCAGAACCTCTTCTGAGATGGGGTCAGGGCTGGCAGTCCTGGCAGCTGTGTGGGTCTTTGGTGGCTGCTCAAGCTTGACAGCAGCTGATGAGAGATTTGGTCTGTGTCTGTGTCTTCACTTCCTTGGAGCACACAAAGCTGGACCAAGTCCCACTTTCCAGTGATCTTTCATGTAGGTGCAATCATATACCTCCTCCATAAAAAGGGCCAGCTCCAGTTCCTCCCTCACATTGTCCCATGCCTCCTCCTGACCTGGATCGCCAGTGTTTGTCTCTCGCTCTCCCTCTTCCTCCTCAACCACACCTAGTCCTGCTCCCGCCCGCCTGTACCGTCTCCCCCAGCTTTATCATTCTCAGCTGCTGGCAAAGACCTGCCCTCTCCCCATTTTCTTCCCCAAGTGCCCCTCATAACTGCTGTCCTCTTTTTCACTGCCCTGGACTGGCTGACCAGAGTCAGCCACTGTTTGAGGTCCAGGAGGCTTGGCTTTCAGGGGCCTTCTAGGGTAAGAAAAACAAATGGCCTGTTAGAGGTGCTGAAGGCAACCCCCCTCACAGCCCCTCATCAACCACCTATTTATGACACAAATAATTCTCTTACTCCCTTTATTATTATTATTTTCTCAGGCATGAAAGCACTTCCACAAAGGTCTGCTGCTTATTTGCTGCCATTTGAAAATAACCTCTTTTTGCAGAGTGTGTTCTTAGGCAGAGAGATGAACATCAGCCCTACTCAATGGAAGTCACAGGCACGAGAGACTTCCATCCTACGTTAATGAACTTGAATTCAAGGCATTTTCTTTTCTTCTACAGCCCTTCCAATGTTCTCTACACTCGTTTTGATGGTTGTAGTCCTTATACTGCAGTTTCCTGGCCCACCTTCTCTTTTTTTAACAGTAACACAAAGCCCTAAAAGAGCAAGCCAGCTGTTTAGAAAGTAGTTGGGAAGTACAAAAATCAGGGGATCCCTCCCAGGAAATGGTTCTTGTCCAGAGATTGGGGCAAGCATCCATCATCCCCAACATGCCAAGCCTGTGGAGACGCCATCTGAATAAACAGGGAAATTTACCCAGCCATGTGTACCCCTCCCTTGTCCGTGTGTGAAGGAAGTCAGCTGTGCGGCTCATGAGGTCTCTTCCAGGAATATGCAGAGGATGGAAGGGTGGAGGGAGGTTGACTGGGAATCTGAAGGCCAGCCAAAACAAAGACCACATCTACAGTTCCCGCATCAGCACCCACTCTCCTCCTGCATCCCATTAATGCTCTCTGCTTTCATCTTCAAAGATATAACATAGCTTATGTGTCATTGGTCCTTTCATCCTCCAGCGTCCTGTCCTGCCCTTCACATCCCCTCTCCTTTAATCCATGAAGTAATGCAAGAATGAAACATTTATTCAATATGGGACATATTTGACTTCTTTCCTATTTTGATTCACATATGAATGGCCACATCTATAATATAGTTGTCTACACTGTCTATTTGTATATCTGGGCAGGCAGACAGGCAGTTTCAAAATCCATACTAGGGTGATATTGTTATTGGGCCAATCAAAATGGCATAATAATTTTGCAAACTCTTGAAATCACTGGAAGGAAAGCAGGAGGGGAAGCGGGAAGCAGGGGAAGGCTTGACCTTCAGTCCTTCAAGTGCTGAAATGTTATAGAGGAAGAAAGCTAAACAGACAACAAACATGGCTTATCAGATCACGCAAGGGGGTTAAATTTCATCTGGAGTAACCCACAGATTTTCTGGGGGCCTGAAAGTAGGAAAGATTTGCTCTTCCATTATAAACAATACAAGGCCCAACAGTACATACAGAGCTATTTTCATCCTCTGTGAACATAGTGATTACTTGGTAAAAATCAGAAAATGATCAGTGTCATATTATGGTACCCTGTTTTCCCGAAAATAAGACCTAACCTGAAAATAAGCCCTAGTATGATTTTTCTAGGATGCTTGTAATATAAGCCCAACTCCAAAAATAAGCCCCAGTTGAGTGAAACCCCACCTTTCACCATTGTGTAACATTGTGCACCAACCAGAAGAAGATAGCATGGCTGTATTGAATAAATTTGGATTGTTGTACATGAAAAAAAAAAACATCCCCTGAAAATAAGCCCCCATGCATTATTGGAGCAAAAATTAATACAAGCCCCTGTCTTATTTTCTGGGAAACATGATATAAAGGAAGTGCAACCCTCTAGTTAGGATTTGAGCACACAAGCATAAAGAAACACACTGTCCTGCATGAAAAACATCATGATCACCATGATGGTCATGACCATCAGTTTTTGTTTTACTAGAAAATGCATAACAGATTTTTCCAGAGTTTTTTTTCTTTAATTTTTTTTGTTTTCTGAAGGAACAACTAAAGTAAACTCTAAAAAAATTCAGCAGATAACAAGCTGCATGGCAGCTAGATTTGTTCCAAGTTTCTCAACATGAATTTCAAGTATGCACTTTTTTCAAGTAATCAAATCTTTAAATCAGATAGAAATTAAATGATGTTCCTCTTCAGCTGCCCACCATAGACCTTTATGTGCATGGGAGTCCCTGCTTGTGCTGAATCGCTGAAGAATCTTCATGCACACTGTGTAGTTCAACATGTCAGCCCACATGCCCTGACAATGCAGTGAACAGTGGCATGAAAAAGGTTGGGGCCTGTCGTTATAGTGAAGGAGACTGACCCCACTAATAGGACATACCATGAATGGTGTGGCTGAGGCAATGGCAGTGGCAGTAGAGTAGTGATCATTCCTGTCCTTTGGAGAGCAGATCTGTTCTACATGACCTTCTGCACCCCCTAATAATAATACTTTGTCAAAGAATGCTCTCCCATGATTGGTGTTAAAAGAAAAGTCAAATGTTATTCCAATCAGTTTCTGTGGGTGGAATGGGACAAAAAATTCAGAGACTGCAATGTGTTTATTTTTTCAGGTACACCTCTCTCAGTCCCCATAGCCAGCAGGGCCTTAGCAGAGGTGAAATGGGTTAATTGTAGGCAACACCCATTCCTCCTTATGTCTTTCTTGACCTTAGGTTCTGGAGGCCATTTTCAATTAAAGCCAGTTTATCACCCCCCCCCCCTATTTGTTTCTATGACCACATTGGCACCTTTGATACAAACATTTTTTTTTCCACAATCAGAATACATTTACGTATCTAGTTTCTGCAAGGCTATTGAAGGAACCCATTAGTACTACACTTTCTTCTTTGGATACCATCCTGATTTCTTTCTTCATTTTAAGATCAGCTTGACAATTCTGATTGAGGGGAAGGGATAGTGCATCCCAAATAGTAGATTACTTTTCATAGAATCATAGAAAAGTGAAGTTGGAAGGGGCCTACAGGGCCATCAAGTCCAACCCCCTGCTCAGTGGAAGAATACCATCAAAGCATATCTGCCAGGTGATTATCTAAGTCTTTCTTGAATGCCTCCAGTGTTGGAGCACTCACCAGTTCCCAAGGTAACTGGTTCCACTGTCGCACTGCTCTAACAGTTAGGAAGATCTTCCTGATATTCAACTGAAATCTGACTTCCTTTAACTTGAGCCCATTGTTGCGTGTCCTGTACTCCGGGATGATCAAGAAAAGATCCTGCCCCTCCTCTGTATGACAGCCTTTGAAAAGTGCTATTATATCACCCCTCAGTCTTCTTTTCTTAAGACTAAACAAGCCCAATTCTTTCAGCCTTTCCTCATAAGGCTTGGTTTCCAGCCACTTGATAATTACTGTTGCCCTTCTCTGAACTTGTTCCAATTTGTCATCATCCTTCTTGAAGTGTGGTGTCCAGAACTGGACATAGAACTCAAGATGAGGCCTAACCAGTGGCCATGATTTCAAGAAAATAATGGATAGCGGTTCTGAGAGTTCTTCAGCCAGTTCCTTCAGTACTCTCAGATGCAGTTCATCTGGCCCTGGAGATTTGAACTTATTCAAGGTGGTAAGGTATTCCTTGACTATTTGTTTATCAGTCTCCAGCTGCAATCCTGTCCCCTCCCACTTACACTTCCAATTTCTTTGGAACTGCATAGTCTGTCTAATGGGAAAAGACTCAACTAAAATAGGAATTGAGCACTTCTGCCTGCTTCTTTATCCTTATTCCATCTCCATTGCGGAACTGTGCCACTATGTCTTTTGTTTGTCTTTTGCAGCTCACATACCTGAAGAATGCTTTTTTATTGCTTTTCGTGTCTCTAGCTAACCTCAGCTCATTCTCAGCTTTTGCCCTCCTAATGCCATCCATGCATTTCCTAGCTACTTGTCTGTAAACCTCCTTGGTGGCCTGGCCTTCTTTCCACTTCCTGTACATGTATTTTTTGCTTTTTAGCTGTCTATTATTAGCACCCACATCAAATTCTTCCCAGGAGTCTGTCTATTCTGAGATTTCTAGCAGGTATGATTCTTAGTCTTTCCTGACATAAAGAGAAACACTACCTGAGAACATCATTCCTGGTCCTTTCTTTAAAACAGTGGTTCCCATCCTTGATTCCCCAGACATTCTTGGACTGCAACTCCCAGAAATCTTTGCCATTGGCTGTGCTGGCAGGGGCTTCTGGGAGTTGCAATCCAAGAACGTCTGGGGACCCAAGGTTGGGAACCACTGTTATAAAATTTGTATGCAGAAATAACAGAATTTTAATTTTGTAAAACATGTTTGAATCTATCCCAATATCTGTGGTCTATGTGTGTTCATATGCATTGCTTTCTGATTTTTTGCTAGAGCATGGAACAGATACGTTTTTGGACTACAAATCCCAGACTCCTCAGTCATGATGGCCATTAGTTATACTGGCTGGAGGATTTGAGGAGTTGCCATCCCCCAAAAAAGTAATTTTTGCAAACCTTGGTTTTTTAGGGTCCAGCATTGATTCCTGCATCTGGTATCTGCTCAAGAGGGCACAGAAAATTAGTGGCTCCCATTAAAAGAGCACCAGGCATTTTTATGAAGTGTGATTTCAAAGATCAGGGTGAATCACTCATACTGGGTATAGCATCAACAGTGGAAAAGGTCAACAAGACAGCTAGGTTGAACCCTGACTAGACTGTGCTGCAGATCTGTCCAGCAGCTGAGATAACAAAAGCCCTCATGGGGAGAGTTAAGTGGAGGAGGAAATGGGTGTTCAGTGTGCACAATAAATTATCTACGGAGAAAAGTCAGGGTGTGCATGGGAGACTACAACCACTATTAGCAAAGGTCAGGACAAGCCACTAAAATGGAAAGGTGCACGTGGGATGCAGCATTAGCCTCTAACCTAACTGGTTTATGGGAAAACCTTGCAATAGACATGGGAAAGGAAATCTTTTTGCCAAATGTTACAGGTCAAGAGCAGAAAAAAGCCCAGGTAGAGCTGCAAATGTCCCTTGGAGGCTGAAGCTTCAGCTGCATGCTACATTGCTGGTGCTTTCACGAGCAATAGGAAAAAAATCTGCCAGTTTCATTCCCCCCACCCCACCCAAATGTTTAAGCCTCAATTTGTATGCATCATGAACATGCAGACTGAACATTTTGGTCATTGTTTCAAAAATGAACTGAAATAAATATCTCTCTCTAGCACACCAGCAAAATCAAACACATACCGTTATTTTCAACAGAGAACTTCATTGTACCTGCTTGCCATAAAAATGTTAAAGCAGAGTTTCTTGGATGGGGGCGGGGAGAGATGGCATTCTAACTGAGCACTACAGTATGGTTGAATGCACTGATATTGAAACCCGGACTTCTAAGAGTCAAGCAGTTTATGAACCTGGATGAACAAAACTTTATGCTTGGGCCTCCCTCCACACCATTTCATTACTTTAAATCGTAAGTTCTTTTACATCTATAATAGTGTGTGGGGGTGTCTGTCTGTCTCTGTCCTTAGCGTAGCTCTAAGACCATAAAACATAGACACCTAACACGATTACTAAGGAGATGCAAGGGGAGACTGTGTGTCATGAAGTTGATTCTGACATGTGCTCATCCTTTCCAAGGTTTTCTAGGTAGCGATTACTCAGACGTGGTTTACCATCCCCTTCTTTTGGGGTCATACCGGGACTGTGCAGCTTGCCCAAGGCTGGCTCTACTTCACAGGAGGCACAGTGGGGAATTGAACTCCTCACCTCTGGCTCCATAGCCAGATACGTAATTCACTCAGCTATCCAACCAGCAGGGGTGATTACTCCAGTGTTATTTTGTTTTCGAAAGCATTTGAATGTATTAAAACTGTTGCTGTCTTCAGTCACTAGTCACTTCCTTACCCAGCAGAAAGGAGACAGCAGTTGCATTCAGGTGTTCATTTCTCCAGAAGATCTATAAACAGATTCTTGCAGTGTTTCCTTCTTTAGGACCCCCAAATACATTGTAATTGAAAGAGAGCAACCTGGTAAGGAGTGTGAGGGAAAGCAAGTAGAGACAGAAACTAAACAAACACTGAGGTGAAGGAAGGGAAAGACCTGTGAGAAATAAAAGGAATGGCAGCGGAAGAGATGTGAGAGAGCAGAGGAAAGATAAGAAAACGTGATTGATGGTGTCTTGTTCTGGCATTCTGGGTACATCTGCTAGTTTTGAATGTGAGGAAATTTGCAATATTTGGTAAGTTGCTATAAAAAATTCACCAGAAACCTTGCTTTGATGAAAATTATTTCTCCATAGTAATTTTGTCACAGCATAATCAGGGCAAATACAGACCCGTGTTTACCATGCAATACCTATTAGCTGCCCAGCATGCACAAGAACAAAGAAGACAGACCTAAAATAAAAAGGAAGCCTCGCAACACATATTTTAGGCTTCATTGTTCAAATATTCAGACGTGCAGTGAAAGTAATGTGGTAGTGCCAATATTAGTGCTGTGCTGAAAATTTCTCCCACAAGAATTTCGAGTATGCTTATTCAATTTGCTAGAAAACAAAGCTCGTTAGGAAAGAATGAGAAGGAAGAAATCTGGGAGAAATGCTCAAAGATGGGATTTAGGATTCTTATCTTACTACTTCTAATATGAACAACAACAAAAACAATAATAAAAGTACATAAATACAAAACTGCAAAGTACCAAACATTAAAGCAAGAAATTAAAAGAATATAGAAGCTGGTCAGCTTTCTCCCCATACTAATTTCGGTAACCAAAGCTGTTTCCTTAGCATTTTAAAACGACTGCCAATAGTTGCTAATGTGTTCCCTGAAATTCAAAAATCAGTGAATTTTGCAGATACAGTACTGTATGTCATCTCACCTGAGTATTTTGTAGGATCTCACTCAGACTTTTGAACTCCCTCCACAGAAGACCAGACTGGCCCCATCTTTGATGACCTTCCGCAAGCAGGCAGAAACCTTTAGGCAAGCCTTCCCTCCGCAACTAGCTACCTGTGTGTGATTTTTAGAGGGATTCTTATTGTGTTTTTCATATTTGGGTTTTCCATTTATCAGAGTGACTTTTTTCTTTTCAATATTTGTTTACCAATTGTTTCTAGCTTTAATATTACACTTTAATGATGTAAAATGCCTCTTTATACTCACTCTTCTTAGCTTTAAATAATGTCTTTTAATTATGTTAACCATCATTATCTACTAATTGGTTTAAACTTTAAATATTGCCTTTCAATGTTGTAAGCTGACTTGGGTCCTTTTCAAGGAGAAAGGTTGGGTAGTAATAAATCAATAAATAATGTTTAGACTTGATCTTTAGGTTCACCCCAAATAGATCATGACTTATTGTGACCCTTTCCAGGGTTTTCTTGGTATCAGAGTACTCAGAAGTGATTTATCATTCCCTTCTTCTTGGGGGCACCCTGACACTCTGTAGCTTGCTCAAGGTTACATAGGCTGGCTCTTCTCCCAACAGACACAGTGGGCAATCAAACTCCCAGCCTCTGGCTCCCCATCCAGATATCTAATGGACTGAGCTGTTCATCCAGCTTACCCTTCTTCTGGATGGCCGAAAAGTGTTTGTGCAGACCCTGTCTTGAACTGTATAATCTCTGAGGTAGACAGCAAAAACAGAAAGCCAACTGTTTCTTCTCCTTTTCCCCCCAGAGACTGCTTCCTCACCATTAGGACCACAGCACCACAGTATGGCACTAAGCAGAGAGCATTTTGGAGGAATCAAAATGGAGACCAGGCTGATAACGTAATTGCCATTGCACAATAAATTACAACTAGAGTTGCCTCAATGGTATGTACAGAGGAGTTCACTCACCAAATCCCTGCTGATTCAATGGGCTTATTTTAATCTGATTTACTATGCTAAACAACAGGATTTCATCTATTTTTAAAATGGAGGGTGTCAGCTCTGGGGGCCCTGCACCTTCTTCCCCTGACCTCATGGAGGGTCAGCCTCACCTCTGAGAAAGCTGTGGTGAATCCAAACCCATCCCAGAGCAGGGATTCTAGAAATTAGGATTACTCTGAGCCTGGCTTAAATTTGGGCCTGCACAATGGCTATGACTCTGGGCTGAGAGGACTTTGGACCTGGTGTACCTCAGCTCCTTCCCTCACTTTTCACCTTCTCTGCCCTTTCTTGGCTGTTCTGTTAGTTGATCTCAGCATGCACAGCCATTTTGCTGACATATCCAGTTGTGCTGGCAGGTCTGAGACCACCCAGCACAAGAGGTTCGCCTATTCCAGTCCATTACAAGGTAGCTTTGAGTTTGGATTGTACTTCCTGATGTGGAGAAGGAATATGATATTGTATAAGCACAGGCTTATGCTGCTGCCTTGCGCATTGTGATGTATGTTGAGATAGATCATGAGCTGGTTGGGGAGGCCAACTCAATGTTTACCAATAGGCCAATGGACTGTGGTGCTCAGATGTGTATTTTAAGTAACTAAATGTTTAACTATTTTTCTTCCTTTTAAGAAAAACAGAAGAAAATAAAAAAAAATTTAAAATTTTCAGTGATTGAGCTATATGGGGAGAATGCATTGATTTTGTATTAACAAAGGAGAAGGATTAAGTACCTCTGCAAAAGTCACTATATTTTTAGAAGGGGAATGGGGATTTTAAAAGGAAGGAAAACAGTGTCTGTTCGTTGGTCCCAATGGGAGAAGGGAGCATGTGTGGTTTTATATGTGATAACTAAGTTGTTTTTTTTAGATTTGCTATTTATGTGTGTTATTTGTTAGTTTTTGTTTTGTTTAGTTTGTATTTTTGTGTTTACTTTAATAAAAATAAAAAATAAATATAAAATCACCAAGATCCTGTTGCTTAGTGAAGTGGGTCACACTGGAGTGAGACCATTGAATCAATGAGGATTTGGTGGGTCATCTCCTCCATTGGTTTTGTTGATTCAGATGGGCCTACTCTAACTATGACATGCTATGTTAAAGGGGGTGGGTCCATTTGAGTCATTGAGGTTTGCAGAGGGGATGGCTCATTGGATCCCCATTGATTTGATGGACTTCTCTAGTGCTATTTACTGCACTAAGCACCAGGATTTTGGTCACTGGTATTTTAAGAATAGTAATTTAGAAATACTTTAAAACACTTTTAAATAATAATACAGTGGTGCCTCGCATTACGACATTAATTCGTTCCAATGAAATTGCTGTAGAACAAAAAGTTGTAAAACAATTTTTAAAAGCCCATAGAAATACATTAAAACCCGGTTAATGCGTTTCTATGGGCTGGAAACTCACCGTCCAGCGAAGATCCTCCATAGCGCGGCCATTTTCGCTGCCTGTGCAGCGAGGAATCCGTCCCAGAAAACAGTGGGTGGCCATTTTGAAACCGCCGATCAGCTGTTAAAAAATCATCACTTTGCAAGAATTGGTTCCCAAAGCAGGGAACCGATCATCGCAAAGCGAAATTCCCCCATAGGGAACATCGTTTTGCAATCGCTTTTGCGATTGCAAAAACATCAATGTCAAGCGGTTTTGTCATTAAACGGAGTGCCTGTCTTGCCGGGCACCACTGTAAATAAGGATGATGATATACAGTGGTGAAAAGCAATTCAGTGATGTCAGTAACAACTTTGGGGGATTTGAACTACAGTGGTGCCTCGACTTATGAACTTAATTGGTTCCAGAACTCTGGTCGTTACTCAACATGGTTGTAAGTCAAAGCACCATTTTCCATAGGAATGCACTGAAATGCAATTCATCTGTTTCGGCCGAAGAAATAAATCACCAAAAAACCACAAAACACTGCAAGACCAATTGGAAATGCAATTAATCCGTTCCAGCCGGGGGGGGGGAGGAGAAAAGCAAGCAAAGCGTGCAAGACCCATCAGAAATGCAAAAAGAGCAAAGCAGAAAGCAAGCAAAGCATGCAAGAGCCATCGGAAAATTAAAAAAAACCAAAGCAGAAAACAAGCAAAGAGTGCAAGACCCATCAGAAATGCAAAAAAAAGGAAAGCAAAAAGCAACCAAACCCCACAAGACCCATTGGGAATGGGGGAAAACAACCAAAAAGCAAACAAACACTGCAAGACCCATCACAGCATAGAAACATAATCCCACCACCCAGCCGAAAACCACGCTGCAAAACTCACCCAGAACAGTTTTTAAAAAGCAGAAAGCAGCATATTACCTTACCAGGCAGTCCGAAGCCTCCTCTGATTGCACTCACTCTAACTGTCCAGGTGAAAGAGCTACAAAGAAGCAGCCTCTTCACCACCAATGGTTAGCAATTTGAATTTGCCACCTTTTTTCCCTGCCTTTTTTTGGTTGTAACTCGAAGCTCCGGCCACAAGTCAAAGCAAAATTTTGTGGCCGGAGCTGGTTGTAACTCGAAATGGTCGTAAGTCGGGACGGTCGTAAGTCAAGGCACCACTGTATCACCATAAATGTACTTTAAAATGTAACTATCTGATACACCCACATTTGGGATAATGTGAACTAGTCTTCACTTCAGCTAGCTTGTTCTAAGTCTCTCCTATTCCCTCTGAAGTAATACTGTAATTAATAGTAGCTTTGAAACAATTCTGAAATTTATGGCATGTATGATCATATATGAACAACTCCAAGACAAAAAGGTTTCTCTCCAGTTGATGAAAATTGAGGTGGATGTTTAGATGAATTGCAGTTCTTAAAATGCTGAGAATCAATGATGTTCTCATCCTCATTCATGAGTGGGGAAAATTTGAAAATGTATTTGAAACAAATGGGCTTTTTCTAAAGTAGTGTTCTGGAAAACCCCTTACTTCTGCAGAATTGGGAGATTTGTTTTGGCAGAGTCAAAAAGGTGGAGTACAAAGGAAAGGATGGATAGGGCACCAAAGGGCACTTCATGCGCAGAAACCAAAGGAAGGAACTGGCGAGGTGTGGAGAGAAGAAATTTAGAAGATGTGCCGATGACAGGTGGCCATGCTTCCTGAATGCCACAAGTTCTGCTTTGGTTTCTTGGCCTTGAACAGCCCTTGATTTTGTAGTCATCCAGTCCTTTTTAAGGCCCATCTAGACAAGACAGTGGTGGCCTTGTTTGTTTGTTCAAAATGATTGTCACAATGGGGCATGGCTCTAAGTGCAGCACCAAATGTTACAGTATGCAAGTTAAAGGGAACTACACCTTCCACTGATCTCCTCACTTACTATTTCTCTTTGTTCACTTTAGTTATCAGAGTTGTCGGTAGGAGGGGAGGAATGGAGTGGAATAGCTGCTCACCAAATTATTTACACATCCATGGACAGACACATGAACATGTCATTGTCACTTCTGGGTTGGTCTGTCAGTTCATAATGAGAGAGTATTAGGATGTTACTATACATGCCATCGGTATGGGGGCAGGGTCAGAACAGATGCTAATCATAGAGAAAGAGAGAGGGGAGGGGAGGGAAAGAGAGAGAACAACCCACAGAGGTGCCTCTTTGGTTTGCCATTTTATTTTACTCTGTGAGGAATATCTCTGGTTTTATGAAATATTTGTTCCTTAACAGTTTTGTCATGGTTCAGATGCCTCTGCTCGACCACAAAAACTCAGAGTCACCTCAGGCGTGGCAGTATCTTGGCCGGACATACCTCATGAGTTGTATCATTGGACTATTAACATATCACATTCACAGATCATGATAGTTTAGAGATGCCACTCCTACAGTTATTGCCTTTTAAGTCAAAATCATGCTATTGTTTGTGGACTGCTTCGTGAAACCTTTTGGATGTCTCTTGACCATTGGACTGGACCTTGACAGGGGAGAGAGAGAGAGAGAGAGAGAGAGAGGTCACCCTTGACATCCTGGAAAACCTTTTTGTAAGGCTAAACATTCCCAGTTCCCTAAGCCAGTCCTCATAGGACATGGCTTCCAGACCTTAGACCATTTTGGTCGGCCTTCTCTGGACACGTTCCAGGTTGTCAACATCCTCCTTGAACAGAGGTGGCCAGAACTGGACAAAATACTCCAGGTGAGGTGTGACCAAAGCAGAATAGAGTGGTACTATCACTTCCTTTGATCTAGACACTATACTCCTATTGATGCAACCAAGAATTGCATTGGCTTTCTTGGCAGCCGTATCACACTGCTAACTCATGTTCAGTCTGTGGTCTATGAAGACTCCTAGATCCCTTTCACAGGTAATGTTGTCTAGCCAGGTGTCTCCCATCCTATATCTGTGCAGTTCATTTTTTCTGCCTAGGTATAGGATCTTACATTTCTCCCTGTTGAAATTCGTTATGTTAGTTTTGGTCCAGGACTCTAATCTGCACTGTCTAGCCCACATTTTACTAGCTTCCTTGCAAGAATATCATGGGGAACTTTGTCAAAGGCCTTACTGAAATCAAGATATGCTACATCTACAGCATACCCTCCATCTTTCAAGCATGTAACTCTATCAAAAAAAGAGACCAGATTAGTCTGCCATGACTTGTTTTTTGAGAAACCCCTGTTGATTTTTAGTACCTGCAGTTTATCTTCTGACCTAAGCCTTCAAGGTCCCTGACACTATGCTAAATGGAAAATGACTTCAACTCGGGGGTGGGGGGCAGAAACTGCTCTTGCCTTTGTAAATGTTTGAGGGAATTCAGTTGCTGGCCTGTGATGCTGTGGTGAAGAGATGCCCTCTGTGCCCGCTCCAAGACCATGCTGAGGCTACAATAATGAATATTGCCATATTTTTTCATCTATAAGACACTCCTTTGTATAAGATATCCCCCCCCCCAACTTTTCTAACTCAAAATTAAGAAAACTTAGCTTTGAGTATTCAGCCTCTGGGTTCAGAATGCTCTGACATTATGAGTCCCTATTGAATCTGAGCACTACCTACAGGCTCCACCTCCAGCGAGATGTGTTCCAATTGGTTTGTACAGCATCAGTTGACATCAGTTCCATAAGGCTTGTGACTGGAGGCAGCTAAGCCTGCTGATTGAAGGAAGCCTGGTTGCAGAGGCAAGGTATGGGCCATTTTGTTCTTTCCCCAGCTTACTTCTGTGTATAAGACAACCCTCAACTTTTAGTCTAAAGATTTTAGATAAAAGTATCATCTTATACACGGAAAAATGTGGTAGGTAGCTTAACTAGCTGTCTTATTTTCTGGTGTGTTTCTCTGTACTGCTTCTGCCTTAGATTCTCATTGATTCTTTGCTCCAAACACTTCTGATGCCTTCTGAAACATTTTACATCTTTTGCCTGTTTGTCTTTTTCACTATCTTTAATAAAATACTGTATAACAATTCTCAATCTAAGTGCCTTGGTTCTTGGCTCAGAGGGTTTGTGATTAGAGATGGGCATGAACTACAATCATCCTGGTTCCTGGTTTGTCAAGGTTGATGATCCACAAACCACAAATTTCCTGCTTGTTTATTGATGAATCACAAATCATTTTGTCAGGACTTTTTTTCTTTTTTTTTTTTTTTTTGGACAGCCCATGGCTGGTTCATAAATTGCTCCAAAATTCATCACTTCAGAAAAGTTTGGATTCTCTGGTTTGCATGAACCCGAATCGATCCGAAGCAACAAACTGGTGATTTTCCGTGAATTTCCTGGTTTATTTTGGGCTTCGTGTCCATCTCTATTTGTGATACTTAAAATCAGGACTTGCCTTGACCAGCTACTGGGAGATTTTGTGTTTTTTGAATGTGGTAGTAGTTCTACCTTGCAGGGTTGGGATTGTAGTCTGAAGCGTTTAACCTTGTGGATTTTTGGAATTCCTTTAAAGCAGTTCTTAGTTGTGCTAGACTAGAGTGCTGGAGGTATTTGGACCAGGCAGGTTCCCTAGCCATTGCCACATTTAACTCTTTTGGACTCACCCACTCTCAGATTAACTCGGTAGTGTGGTTAGGGCCCTTGAACCCAGTACATCATCATAGTGGTGGTGGTGGTGGAAAAAAGTACTAGTTCCCAAGTATAGTGAAGCACTCTTCTGTGAAATGTCAGAATGTATGTTCTGTGTATAAGATTCAGGTGTAGATGTATCTTGATTGGCTTCCAGCCTCCAGGTATCTTATTGTGATTCTGTGTCTCCTGTCTTTAGTCGATGACATATTTCATATTTCAGATCTTTGCTTCAAAAACAGGCAGGAATATGGAATTTCATAAATTTCAGTGCAGTCTATATTCTATTTTACTTTGATTAAAGCCAGGCAAGAAACTAAACTATTGTCAAATATGCTGCCCTCACCACCCACAAGAGGGACAAGAAAAGAAATTATATTTTCCTTGCTGATTCATCTCATTTTCCTGGGGGGGTAGGTTAGGGGGTTGAGAGGGGTGTGCTCTATTTACTCTTGTAAAGCTTTTTCCCCCAATTAATCATTTTGTCTTTCCCAGACACTCCCAAGTTTCAAGGTCAGAGCTGTTGTGAATCCTTGGGTTGCATCCTGTTTTGTCATCTAATCACTTAATTGCCCTTCTAAGAGAGCTTACACAACTGACCTTTTGCAGGGCAGAAAGTCTCCCCTATGGTGCTTTCCCTTTGCTGACAGCAGAAGAACAAGTGAGCAACATCCTTCGGTTAACACAAAGGGCCTTCCCCAGAGGGGACAGTGTAATCCGCAGGTGGGGCAAAGCGTCCAGCAGAAATTCATAACATCCACAACACACAGAAATGCAACAGATTTCATGGTGCAAGTGTTTGCTTGGGTTGTTTTTTTTTCCCTTTCCCAAAGTTAATTGCAAGGTACAACATTAGCCATCCTGCAATTTGGGCAACAGTTTCATACAGTGACTTAGAATTAGAGATTAAGTCGAATGAGCTCATCTCTTACATTTGGACAGCATAAGAACATTTTCCTCTCTCTCAGCTGAATCTTTTATCCCAAAGTTTAAAAGATCATGCTTCTTTTAAAGGATCGAAGAGGCTAGTCGCCTGAAAATTAGTATTCAAGTCATCTAGCCAAATAATAATAATAATAATAATAATCCTGGAAGATACTGGGAAACTCCAGTATAAAGTGGATTAATTTTTATTGGTGCAGAAAAAACAATCATATCCAAAGTATCCTTCCACATCCTCTGGAGTCATCATCTGAAGAGAAATTAAAGCCTCCTTCCAGTATTTTCAGACCCAGGGGTTCAAAGAGGAAGCCACCATCAATCAAAAGGGCCCACCAGTCTTCGATCCTGAATTAAATATGCCCCACATGTCCAGGCTTGAATACTCACCATCAATGCAAGGGTGGCCATTATAACACTCAAGTTGTTGTTGTTGTTAATAATGCAGGCAGGAGAACAACTCCCTACCCTCCATAAGTACCAGCTTCCAGCTTCTTTGCTCCTACCCACGTAGTTGGCTGCTTTCTGCTGGTCAGAATAAAAATAAGTTTTGCTGCACTCTCTAGCACCCAAACTGTGGCAATAATCCCAGGTGTCCACAGGAGATGTGTCTCTTTTCCTTTACATAATGTACCCTAAAAATGCAGCTTTCAGAATACATGGAAGAAAGATCCCTCTTTTGTTCTTTAAATTATCTTTCATACTCCTCCTCAGTGTCTTGTCCTCTAGTTATGCGCAAAGTCCCTTTTGCAGCACCACGTGCCCAACTTAGCTGCCTTGGATTCTTCCGTGGAGAAAGGCAGGGTAAAATAGGTTAAATAATTATGGGTTGCTGGGTTTTTTGGGGTTTATTTTGGTTTTTGCTTGTTTGTTTTGTTTTAATAATAATAAACAGACACTTCTTATCATGTATGATGATACCTTTTCATTAGGCTTGAGGTTGTCTTAATTTTCAGTGTCAAATGTTGCAGTTGGTAAGAATGGATTCTGCCTGACTTCTCACCTGTAGTCTTACATTTCCTCTGCTACAAGCAATTAGTACAAAGAAGCTATAGAGGTACACACACCCCTCCACCCCTTTCTCTTTCATTGTTGTTGCACAAGCTGAACTTTTCTCCATTTGATTATGGGCTGTGACTAGTTCCCTTATTATGGGCCACCAGGGGTTTATAGTCACTTTTCACTTCCTTTTCATAGCAACAAGAGGAAAGGCTAACAAGAGAGTGCATGACCTGTTCAAGGTGGAGAACATTGTCCCTTTTTTCTCAGTAGTTTAGACAATTTGTCACAGGAAAAAGCTCCTGTGAGAATCTTTTTTATTCCTAATGAAGTCTCCAGTGAGAGCAATCATCCTGAAATAAAATCCATATTATAAAATAAACCAAGGTTGCTCTATAAAACCATTAAATATTAGCATGGGAAGAACCCATAATCTATTTCATATGTGCAGCATCTGTGAATTTCTCCTAAATATTTCCTGACTGATGTTCAGCAGATCTGTGAGACAGTCCATAGTTCAGTGGTCTGCAATATGCTTTCCAAATAGAAGGTTCCAGCTTCAAGTCGTAACATCTCTACTAAATGATCATATAGTAGATGATGGGGAAAACTCTCTGCCTGACATTCTGGCGAACTGTTGCCAGGCAAAGAAAGCAATATTGAGCTAGGTATACATGTATTATGGCCAGATATGTATCAATTTACTTCTTATGTTTCCAAGCTTTGAACACCAGCCATTCTGATAAACTGCTCCCCGCAAGCATTTATACTGTTACATGTCTCTGCCACAGGGGAATAAAATAACTATAATATGGGAATAGTAATCTATGGTAATATTGATGTAGAAGGAGAATATGCTCCATTCTTCTGACGTCTTAGGATGCAATTTAGGGTACAATCCAGCCAAAGCAAAGCCTTATGTGTCCCAATGATATGTCCTCACTGAGGCTTCAAACATCTTAATCTGGACCAAAAAGTACCCTTAATTATTTATGTGGAATGTGGTCTTCATGAAAGTTCATTATGGGGTTGGAAATCAAGTGAAAATGTATAGTTCAGATAGAAATACCTTGCATTTGAAATAATCCAGAAATGGCTTTCAGTCATAAGTAGTTTGGTTGTTTGAGATTGATGCCAG